>NC_056733.1:1917523967-1917576467 GCF_019279795.1 Protopterus annectens | reverse complement strand
AAGTGAAGTAGAGCTTTTTTATGGTGTACTAAAACACTTTTAAACTGTGCAGAGCATACAGCATGTAAAATCCCAACAGTGTTTACTGATTATTTGGACTGATTAATTGTTTTGGCTTGTCAGTTCATATTACCCTCTGAGAATTAGGCTCTGATTACAAACTATGACAATAATTCAGACACCACTTTCTGCTGTACAAATTGATATGGGTATCAGTAACATGCAGGGACTGGGCAGTTCAAAGACACAGACAACTGGATTATACCAAGGTGAAAATAACATAGTGTACAGTGCTTAATAAGATGAAAATGAGCAATAACATGCAAATAAGCAGCACAGATTTTGTAAATGAAGGAAACCCCAAATGGTGTACTGATTTAGAAAGTATAAAATGGCCATGCTGCATGGCAGAGAATGCCCATTTAGAACACAACAATTCGTGGTCTACAACAACTGCAGCACAACAGCGTGTTTTGAAAGCTGTCATTGGAACCAGAGTTTGCAATGCCTCAAGATGCAGGTCTCTGTACCACAGGATTATGTAGACACAATACTTGATATAGTACCAGATAACAGACCAACAGATTGGAGAACATTTCAAAGTAAACAATGATAGCAGAAGGGACCTATATGAACTTTGACAACTATAAGAAGAATTAAAGCAGATGTATGGTATACCAGTTCAGGGTGATGGGTGGTATACATATTCAAGGTGATGGGTGATATGCCTATTCAGGGTAACAGATGGGTAGGACACCTATTCAGAGTGTGATGTGTGGTATACTGATACAGGGTCATGGATATAGAGGGTCTGCAATAAATCAGTAGGTAGGTCTATAATGCCCTGAACTGATAGGTGGTCTGTAATGCCCAAGGCACTGTATATGATATGCCTTTTTCCCAACCAGACAGTTCACTTTTCATATAATTGGCACATCTTTGACCAATACCATTGGTTCCAGTGAGAGGACTTACCTACTTGGTAGGTGCACGCATACATGCCACAGAATCAAATCTATACACACAGGTACTATGAAAATAGAGCAAGTGTCATATAATATATATAATATAACATTCAGAAAATGAACCACAACTCAAACCGCAAAATAAAATAGAACATGTATTTGATTTGCTAAAGGGACACTACCAAACCCAATATTATTCAGGAGGGCAATTCACTACAGTTCATACATCTGCAGCAAGATATTTGTTTTGTTCATAGATTGATGGGTTCATAAGTGACTACTAAGCTAATGACACAAGAGCCTTTACAAGCCTAGCCAATAATACCAAGGGTATGACAATATTGTATGTTATGCGGTAGTATCGTGGCAGTGGGTCTTTCGCTGTTGGAGCCCTGAATCATTTTACAGATTGCTTCTGTCCATAAAGGGCATGGGCAGTACCACGGGAGTGAATTTACTGATTCCCATCCATTTATCCAAATACATTTTGAAGACAGTGAGGGATGGGCTTTGTTTTACAAAGTTAGGAAGTTTATTTCATAGATGAGGTAGCCTTAAGGGATAAGTATCTGTCTCTCCAGCAAGTTCTGTTAGAGTCACAAATAAGGCTTAGGTTTATGGAATGCATAACCCTCGTATAATTCTTCTTGCAAATGTGTAATGTTTTAATTAGAGATAGATAAGAGAGTGCCTTATAGGTCAGGCCTAAGTGATCTCTCAAGAAACAATATGAGATGGAGTAAAGGGATAGGGCCTGTAGTCAGTCTGCCTAAGACACGTGTCTTGTCATCAATCATCATCATCATCTTCAGCCCCCCTTACCCATTTTTTTTTCTACATAGGGTCAGGGTATCGTGTTAACTGTCGCCAACTCTCTTGATTCAGTGCCACACTCCTGCCTTCTTCAACACTCATGCCTGACTGTCACAGATCTTCTTTCACACAATCCATCCATCTCTTTGCTGGACATCCTCATTTCCTCTTGCCTTCATCCTGTATGTCCCAAATCTTCTTCACCAGATTGTCTTCTGCTTTTCTACACATGTGTCCAAACTACCGAATCTATTCTCTTTGATCTTTTCTGCAATTGGAACTACCTTGGCTTCTGCTCTTATGTGCTCATTTCTTCATCTGTCTGACAGTGTGTATCCTACCACCTTTCTCAGGCACTTCATTTCCATCACTTCTAGCTTCTTCAACTGTTCGGCCTTTACTGCCCAGGTTTCTGTACAATACAGTAGTACTGGTCACACCTCTGTTTTGTACACCTTATTTTTCAGCTTCTGTGGAATTCTTCTGTCATAGACTACACCAGAAACTCTATGCCCCTCTAATTCTAGCTTTGACCTCTTTATTCATACTTCCCTTCTCCTCAACCACCCCTTCCAGATACTTGAAGCTCTTTACCTGTTCCGCTATCTTCCCTTCTAGCTCTATTCTCAGCTGCTTCTGATTTCCTCAATTTGCTGCCATTAACACTGTCTTATATGTGCTTAGTTTCATCCTATGTGCCTTCAGTTTTGCATTACATTCCCCTATCCTTTGTTGAAGTTCTAGTTCAGAGTCTGCCTGTAATGCCACATCGTCTGCATACAACAACTGTTGATTTGCCCCCTCCAACCTGTTTGCTAATGTAGTCTATCACCACTGTGAACAGCAGTGTGTTTAGAACTGAACCCTGGTGTACACCCACCCCCACTGGGAACCCCTCTGTGAAGCCAAACACAGTTTGTACTTGGGTTATTAGGTCCTTGTACATAGCCTGCACTAATTTTACCAATGTTTCTGGGTCTTTAAACTACTGCAGTACTGCCCAGATCAGCTTTGTTGGGACCTTGTCACATGCTTTCTCCAAGTCTAGGAATGCCCATTTGGCCTCTCTTCTCATCTCTTGCTTCTTTTCAAGTATCTGTCTCACTGCAAACATCGAGTCAGTTGTGCTGCATCCTGATCTGAATCTGAATTGCTCATCCCCCATCTTGCATTCTACTACTCTGTGTATCCATTTAGCAATCACCCTTTCCAGAACTTTCATACAGTGTGATAGGTATTTGATGCCTCTGTACTGCCCACATTTGTGGATGTCCCCTTTGTTCTTGTACAATGTCATGAGTATTCTTATTCTCCAGTCATCTGGGATACGCCTTTCTCTCCACACTGCTATGAGAACCCTCAAGAGCCATTTCTCCCCTATCTCCCCTAGCATCTTTGTCATATCTACTGTGACCTCATCTGAGCCTGCTGCTTTCCCTGACTTCATTTTCCTTAGTGCTGTTCTTACTTCTTCTAGGGTGGGCTCCTCTTCTTCTCTCATCATAGGCAGTTTCTGAGGCAGTACAGCTTCTGTGAGGTTTTCTTCATTCAGAAGCTGCTGGAAATATTCCTTCCATCTGCCTTTGATGTCCTGTGGACTGGTGAGCAGGTTGTTGCTGGCATCCCTTATGGAGGGTGTCTGACTTCTTTATCTTTCTGTCTTAGCCTTGCAACCTGACATAGTTTCTTTGTGCCACTTACTAAGTCACTTTCTAGATGTTGGTAGAGTGCCTTTGATGCCCTATTCTTTGCTATTGCAACTTCTTTCTTAGCTTCTTTGCTAGCCATCCAGTAGTCCTTCCTAGTCTGGTCAGTTTTTTCTATCTTCCACTTCTTCCTGCACTCCTTCTTTCTTTTGATGACTTCCTGGACTTTCGCATTCCACCACCAGCTTTCCTTATGTACCTTATTTCCATACCTGGCTCAGCCACATATCTTTTCTGTAGTCCTAGCACATACTGTTTTAGGCGCTGCCATTCTTGTTCAACTTCACCTAATTTATCCTCTTCTTGGATGCTAGAGCCCTAAGGAATTCCTTGAACTGTTGTATTTTCTCTCCAGTCAGCTTCCAGGTCTTCAGCCTGGTCTCTGTTGACCTTAGAGCCTTCTCTGATCACTGCTTGCAGCTGATTGTGGCAACTAGTGGTTTATGTTGTGGACCAACTGTTTCACTGGGAATGACTTTGCAATCATGGATTCTACCCCAGTGCCTTTTCCTTGCTAGGAGGAAGTCTACCTGAGTTGCATGTTGGCTACTATCAAGCCATTTGCTAAACAGAAGTTCATAATGGCTTCTCCTTCTTTATTCCTGTTGCCCCACCCATGTGGACCCAGGCAGTCCTCATATCCTGTTCTGTCTGTCCCGATATGTGCATTAAAGTCACCTGTTATCAACACATGACATGTGTCTTACACTTTGTATTTTGTTTGTGAGAAACCTCTGGTGCCACTCCAGTTGGCGTAAGTGCCTGGTTAGGTACATGCAGAAGGAAGCACTGTACTTAATTATGAGCATGATGAGAAATGAGTTGAATGACACTATGACTTCCTTTTACCTTGATACCATGCCTTTACTTATAAGTTGAGCAACATAGAAGGATTTTCTCACTACCGTAGTTACCTGGTGGTCAAAGTTTAGGAGAATATCTATCTGTGGTCCTAGTTTCCTCACCACTGGGTTTAATTTTAGGTATGTGCTATCAATATTATAATTTGCAGGGATATTTGATTTTTCAAATGGTATGATTATGCATTTTTAACATTTAGTCTCAGACCATGATTTTGCCACTAGCCTTTTGTCATTTTTAGGATGTCAGTATCATTTGTGGCTTCATTGTTTGCTCCCAGATTACACTCATTGGCAAACTTGGTGAGCCAGAGGCCCCCAACATTAGCCTTCACTTCTGGGAAGTATATACCAAACAGGAGGGGTCCCAACACAGAGCCTGTTGGACACTACTAGTGACAGGTTTCTTATCAGAAGTGGATTCACCTATCAGGACAACATATGTCTTGTCCGTGATCCAATTTGCTATCCACCTGATGATGTAGGGGTTTATGTCTAATGCAGTAAGTTTATCTATGCTCTCTCAGTGGGACACTGTGTCAAAAGCTTTGGGCAGGTCTAGATAAGTGGTGTGTACCATTTACCCTCATCCATGGCCCTGGTGACTATCTTGAAGAAGTTGGCCAGATTGAGCATGCAAGACCTTCGTTTGACAAAGTCAAATTGGGTCTGATCCAGTGTTTGGAAGTGTCCTATGTTTTTATTGATCAAGTCAGTGATAATTCTCTCCACAATCTTAAAGATAAGTCTAGTCAAGCTTATGGGTCTCTAGTTCTTTGGGTCAACTGATAGTCCCCCCCTCCCTCTTGTGCGGAGGGAAGAATCTTGCTATCTTCAATTCCTCTGGGACAAAGCCCATCTTTAGGCTGTTGTTAAAAAGGATTTCTAGTGTCCCTGATAAATTCTGTTTTAAGCTATTTAAGAAACATTCTGGAATGTTGTGGGGATCCATGGAGGCTGTGGTTTTGGCTTTAGTGAGCACAGTAAAGACCTGTTCCCTCATATTGACTATTAGGGGTTATTTCTTTGGCAGTGGTAAGAGGTGATGGAGGGGGGGTTGAAATGAACTTGTCAGCCAGCAAGTTTGTTTTAGTTTCAGGATAGGTGTAAATGTGGATGTTCATGATTAATTCGGCACATAATTAAAAATGCCTTACGGTTATATTTCACCTGGGAGGTTATCTTTGCCTCAAAGTTTGATTTGGTAGATTTGACCAGCTTTCTAATTTGTTTCTTTAAACTGGTGAGTGCATCTTTTTGCACTGTTTTGTTTTTTCTTGGCTTTGCAAAATATATTTTCCTTTGTTGAATAGCCTGTTTATGCAAGGAGTCCACCAGGGTGGTTTACTTTTTTCCAGTAATCATAGGTTTGACTCAAACAGGTACTGCTTCCTCTATGCGGCTATGACTGTGGTTGTACAGTGGTTCTGCATACAGCACAAAGTAAGCCTCAGTTTCAGCTGGGCTTGGAGGGGCTTGGAAATTTAATAAGCTTCCAATTAGTTTGAGGTAATTGGCCTTAGCAAAGATCTTTACAAGTTTGGAGTTTGATTGGGGTTCTATGTTAGTTTTAATACTAAAGAGATCATTTTGTGGTCAGATCTTGCCAGGGAGGAGTTAATGCACAGGAATGAGCAGCTTCCCCTCATGTTCATGAGTACCATTTCTAGGATATTTGCCCTCTAGCTGGCGAGCTAACAAGTTTCACCAGGGTGTTTGCATTGACAAAGTCCAACGGTCCTCTAAGCAAGTGAATTATTGGTTGTATAAGTCTTGCGGCTTATGGAGGGGTAGTTGAAGTCGGGTCTATATCACTTAGATGAAATGGCAGATGTTCAAACACCATATGTTCGAACTTCTAACCTCGAAGTGCAAAACCATTGAAGCCTTTCTTTTTCCAAGAAAACACACACAACACATGCATACCAAAATAAATAATCCACATATATACACTTCACAAAACCCTACTTCTAACCTTACACTAAACCGTACATACACTACTATTAATCCACTTACCTTAACCCAAACCCTAACCCTAAGGTCTGTCACTATCACACATTCACCTCACCCATGCCCTAACCCTAAGTCACCTAACCTGTGCCCTAACCCTAAAGTTTGTCACTACTGAACACTTACCTCACCCGCGCTCTAACCCTAACTCACCTAACCCTTGCCCTAACCCTAACATCCGCACAATCCCACACTTACCTGAACTCGACCCATAAATTTCCACCACAGTACTGAAAATAGCAAAGCCACAGAAATGGCCAATTGAGTTCTTTCCCTAGGAAAAAAATTGGTGTTCTGCAGCTTCACTATTTTCATTGTTCACTGTTTTGGGTTCAATATTAGAACATTCGATGTTTTCAAACTTCAATGTTCTAATATAGACCCGTTGAAATCACCCATGAGTATGTTGTTAGGCTGAATGTTAACAGATTCCAGAAGGTTTAGGTAGGAGGTGTGGTTTTCCAGACTCATGTTATGAGATCTGTAGCTAGCAAAGATATGACAGAGGGTCACACCTGTGGTTAGTTCGGTATGGAGAAGCTCAAGTAAGTCATGTTGCTGAACCAGTCTAACTGTGTACTTGTCCTTTATGAACACAGAGACACCATCCTTTGTTTTATCCTGAGCTGAGAGGGATCAAAGTGTATGAAAGGCATTGTAGTCTTTAATAGCTGGGGTACTTTTCATGGTTCTGAACCATGTTTCCATGACTGCACATATGTCTGTGTTCTCTAGGATGAGGAGTGCTTCTAGGAAGTGCAGTTTTTTATTTAAACTCCTAGTGTTGAACAGCAATACGTTTAGGTGGTCATGAGTGATTTTGGTTATGTTAGAGGATTTAACAAGTTGGCACCGCCTAAAAAAGGAACTATGGGGCTAGATAATGTTTTGCCAGTATCTGGAAGCCAAGTGCTGCTCAGTGCAAAGCACCTCAGGCAAAGCATTGTAGTATGTCAGTCATGGCTCCCCAGGCTGACAGATATTAGAACCCCTTGCTGTGACACCAGAAACTAAGCCACTTGCTGAATTCAATCATTTTTTGCTGGTACTGTGGCATCATCATTGGTCAAGGTAGGATGCTGCTCAAGGCTAGATTTATACCCACCTGGGACACATATTTAGAGGGCCCCATCATGTCTCTCTTCATATAGTCTAGTGAGTTACATAGGTTCATAGGTTCATAGATTAGTACTAAGCTAACTGCCCTCGCGAGCCATTTTAAGCCTAGCCAATTATCCCTTGTGAGACTTAAACCCTGCACCGTGTGTTTGTAAGGCAAACACCTTAAACATTAGGCCACCCTCCCAACATCAAGTCATTTATGCCCACATGAGCTGTGAAAGTGTTTTACTGGTACTTGGTGTTTAAAGACCTAAATGCATGCATGATCTAGTGGATCCTGGCTCCAGATAGACAGCTCACTGCAATGTTCACCTTCTTTAGCCTGGATAGGGGGAGATTAATATGTCTTACAATGGAAACTCCAATAGCTAGAATGTTTCTGTGAAGCCTGTCAGCCTAGCCAGATAGGATTTTATACATAATTCTTTCATTTTAAATATAGATGTTGAACTACAGAATTGTTTTCTTAAATTAAAGAATATGCTGTGAACTGTGAACTTAACAATGTAACAATGTAACAACATTGCCCTCTGCTGTAAAGAAATCTAAGACAAGCATTTCTTGTTCAAATTATTTCATGACTGTCTTTGATGTTTATAATTTGGCTTCGGCTGGGCTAGATGAAGGCATCCTGCCTATTGTTTTAACTTAAGGAATAATTACTAGAGTTTACATGTGGAATATCTTTTATTGATGTAGTTTCCTGCAGCTGCAAGATAACAAAAGAATGTAGTATCTGTCAGCCTGGGAACACCAGGAAAGTGAAAGAATGATGTAATGTTTACCAGAACTGCAATTTCAAATTAAACAGAGAGAATCAGAAGGCAGTAAGCATTTTTGTCTCGATCATCCAACTCACAGCACTGTCTTGCTCATATGTAAGTTATCCTAGACTTGTGTTTTCCTTTAGAACTAGCTAGGAACTAGAAAGATTAGACATGAGTGTTTTTCTGTGATGTCAGAACTGTACTACTAATTTATTTTAAGTATTTCTGTGTGATCTCTGAACTCTTGACTAGCACTGTCTGTGTAGTAGAAAGTATTGTCTTGTGGTTTTAATTATTTATTATTAAATATTTTAAAACCTTTTAACTGTGGCTAGTTTGTGTAGAGATAATTTAAGCTCTAAAGTACATTGCATATTTATAGAGTTTACTGTCCAAGCCACTTCAAATAAGCTTTAACTGTTTAGTCACTCTTACCAATTGGATAATAATATTGCACAGTAATAATTGGACACCATTTTAAGGGCCTTTGAATAGCTGATAATTATTAGTGGATGGTGGCAGCTGGTACTACCATATAGTATGGGAAAAAGGGGCACAGCTGGAGAACCTGTGCCAGCCTTCCCCAGGAGTGTCTGTGTGGGTGTATAAACACTTCTCAAAGTGTATGTGTTTCAGCTACTTCAGCAGGGACACGAAGCACTGGTTGGATAGAGAGGGTGCTAGAGGTTTTAGCTTGCCCACTAGGCTGAGATCTGGACGGTATAGTTGTGCCAATGGGGAGTCTTATTGGGGACCTGGGGAACAAGGGAGTGACCAGCCCTGGACTGACTGTGATCTCTGTGTGCTCTTAAGGGAAATTGCACTTTTCTGTGTGCATTTACCATTTCCCCATATATGAGATGCCCTCTCTGGTGTTAGTGATGAGGATTGAGGCTCCTTGATTGCTGGGCCAGGGCACGAGTATAACATATTAATTGATGGCAGTGGTGGGATATCCTCACATATTAATTGTTTGGCAGAGGTGGGATATCCACATCACATATTAATTAGTTGACAAACAATGATTGGCTTGTAGTGGTGTGGGTAGAGTGAATCCTGTAGCTTGTGTACAGTGAGCTTGGAAGGTGTTTTGTACTCTACAACAGCCATGCAGTGAATACTCAGAGTTCAGATAACGATTGTTTTATTTCTTTTGTTAGCTTAGTTAGTCAGGGTGAGCAGGCAGCATGTCAGCAGAGGAGTATGGAAAGCTGATAAGGAACCAGCTGATGGAGATGTGCCAGGCTAGGGGACTGGTGCATGGAAACCTGACTAAGGTAGACCTGATTGCGGCCTTGGTTACAGCTGCATCAGAAAACAGCAACCTAGAGGACAATCAGACTGTCAGTGGAGGTATAATACCCTAGGAGAATGGACAGCTCAACATTTCTGCAGTGGACTTAAAAATCCAGCTGGAGGTAAAGAAACTTGAGTTGGAGGTCAGGCATGTAGAATTAGAAGCAAAGGAGAGACTGCAACATTTGCAGGCTGAGGAGAATGAGAAACTGTTACGTCTGCAAGCTGAGGAACAAAAGAGCAGAGGCAGCATGAGAAGGAGATGCTGACTCTTTGCCAGAGTCATGGAGGTAATGGGGAAGGGAGTAACTGGGCCCCAGAAGCACAAAAGGTCAGTAAATTTCTTCCGCAGTTTAAAGAGGGGGATAATTTTGCTAGTTTCATTCATCTGTTTGAGAGGGTATGTAAACAGTATGAAGTTGACCAAGGGCACTGGGTACGGTTCCTGACCCCCTTACTCCATGGTAAAGCTGTACCTGTTTTATCTACAGTGTCTGACATTGCATGTTTTGATTATACTGCTGTAAAAATATGTCTGTTAGAATTGTTTATGATAACACCTGAAATGTATAGGAAAAAGTTTTGTGAGCATAGATGCAAGGCAGATTTAAGTGTGTGTGAATATGTTGCTGAATTGAGCACTTATTTCCATAGGTGGGTGAGTGGATGTCAGGTCACCACTTTTGAAGGGCTGGCAGGCATTTGATGAGGGAACAAACCCTTAGCAATTTGCTTGAGGACATGAGGATCTGTTTAACTGATAGACAATGTGCTACTTTAGATGAGTTGGGGAAGAAGAGAGACCTATACCTGGCAAGCAGGGCAACCCTGCACAAGAAGGGGACCCCCAGTACAGCTCATGGGTCTAAAGGAACCCATGGTGGGCAGCACAGACTGCCCCAACTGACTCTGCCAGTAGCAGGGGAAGCCACTAGTCCAGGTACATGTCCAGGACCTAGGGTTAAATGTTTTGAATGCAACCGGTGGGGCCATGTGGCATACAGGTGTCCGTGGAGGCAAGGTGGGGAACAAAAGATGAGGGAGCCAGTAAGTGGGAAAGACAAAATGCCAATAGTTGGTTGTCTTGGGAAAACAAGGGTACTAAACTACCATCCTTCAGATGTCCTGATAGGGAAGGATTTGGATGAGGCAGTACCATGTGCTTATGCAGTTACACTCAGTCAGGCTAGGAGACAAGCATGTGGGTCTGGTAGCCTGTGTGAGACCAAGACAGACTGCATACTTGCAGCCAGGACTGGTGAGGTGGTTACTTTGGGAGGGAGCTATGCTGTAGCAGTGAGCCTGAAGATAAGCCACAGCTGCTTGTGGGTACTGATGGTCCCTTAGACAGAGTGACTGCAAAGGTAGAGGTGAGTAGTAGTACCTAGGCTGACAGTGAGGCACCATTGTCAGAAGATGCCATACTTCCTGTGAAAGGGAAGCTGGGAAGGGTTACAAGGAGAGAGTTGAGACAGGATCAGCTCTCAGACTCTAGATTGCAAAGCCTGAGGCAGGTAGCTAGGGATGCACCTGATTCTCAAGGAAAGGAGGAATCTCTATACTGGGACAATGGGTTACTATACAGACAGTGGACACTTGAGGGAGGGCTAGAAGGTGAGAATGTACAGCAGTTGGTTGTGCCTAGAGGCTACCATCTGGTGCTTCGAGCCATAGCCCATGATATTCCCTTTGCAAGTCATATGGGCATAAAACGTCCAAAGAGGCAAATTATGCAGAACTTCTATTGGCCTGGAATTTCCAGAGATGTAACAGGATACTGCAGGACCTGTGAGCAGAGCAAAAAGGTAGGCAAGGCCAGAGACAAGGTGAGAGCTCCTTTGATGCCTTTGCCTGTGATTGAGGAGCCATTTCAGAGGGTAGCTATGGATATTGAAGGTCTTCTGAGTACCCCAAGTTCAACAGGGAAAAAGTATATCCTAGTGGTAGTGGATTATGCTACATGATACCCTGAGGCAGTGGCTTTGTCCTCCATTGAGGAAGAGAAGGTGGCAAATGCTTTGTTAGAGATTTTCAGCAGGGTGGGTTTGCCAAGAGAAATTCTGATTGACAGAGGTGCCAATTTAATGTCAGACCTGCTGGCTTGTCTGTGAAAGTCCTGTGGGGGAAGCACATGAAGACCACCCTCTACCATCCCCAGACTAATGGTCTTGTTGAGAGGTTAAACTCTACAATCAAGTCCATGCTACGTACATTTGCAGATTAGTTTAAGAGGGAGTGGGACAAATATCTGCCCCATTTGTTGTTTGCTTACAGAGAAGTTCCCCAGGAATCCACAGGTTTTTCACCCTTTGAGTTGCTGTATGGTCATAGGGTGAGGGGACCTCTAGATTTAATTTGAGATGAGTGGGAAGGTGAGTGCAAGTCTCACAAGGAGTCAGTTGTGGCACACGTCCTAAACCTGATAACAAGGCTCAGGAAACTCATGGGCTTGGCCAAGGAGACAAAAGAAGAAATCCAGCACCCTGAGTAGGTGTAGCAAAAAACTCGTTTATTGTTAAACAGACCGGTTTCAGCAATTAGCTTTCTTCAGTGGTATGGTCAAGATGATTGAACAATCCCTATTTATAGGTAATTCAAATGAGAAATATGACATCATTTCCTGTTTATATAAATTATAAACAAAACAATAATCTAATTCATGACCATAAATTGTGAATGAGATAGGACAATGGAAAAAAGAGAAATATAACCAACAATAAACCATCATAATTTAAGAATAACATGTATTCCAAAATTGGAATGCTGAAAACATATTGTTAAATAATAATGATAATCATATCGGACCAGTGAAAACTATGTCAAAGTCATAACAAAAAATTGGAGTGTACGGAACAATATTAAAATAGTAATGACAGATAGTTCTTCATAACTTGTCATTAAGACCTGGTGGAAACAAACCACCTAATTTAATTATCCATTTGGTTTCCTTACTGTTTAACAGTTTATGCCATCCAGTTTTAAATGCTCTGTGACCAACAATCTTGTCAATGCAAATGAAAGAGAACTGAGCCGTTTTGTGTACAACAGTATGTTTGTACAGAGCATTAGTAGCCCTAGCATTTCTAATATCTCCTAAATGCTCAGAGATAGGAATGCACAACTGTCTAGAAGTTTGACCAATGTAAAATGCCCGACATGTACATGTGACCAAATAGATCACCCAGTCCATACTGCAATTGGCAAAATGATTAATGTTGAATATCCTGCCTGTATTCTTGCTAGTAAATTCCTTTGTTGTGAATATATATTTACAAAAAGAGCAGTGACCACAAGGATGACAGCCAATTAATCTATCTCCTAGTAGAGTAGTCTGGGTCATACAGACATCCTGAGGTGTAATTCTTTTGTAATGTGAGAAATGTGATCCTAAATTTACTAGCAAGAATACAGGCAGGATATTCAACATTAATCATTTTGCCAATTGCAGTGCGGATTGGGTGATCTATTTGGCCACATGTACATGGGCATTTTACATTGGTCAAACTTCTGGGTGGTGCTAAGTATCTTGCAACCAATGATCTTACCAATGGTTACTTGGAGGTGCTCTTGACTCCCAGTGTTAGAGAGAAGTCAACCTTTGTGACTCCTTTTGGCTTGTATGAGTTCTCAAAAATGCCCTTTGGGATGAAGAATGCCCCAGCAACTTTCCAAAGGCTGGTAGATCATATCCTAGCAGGAGCAGGAGGGTTTGCCCTTGCTTACCTGGATGATATTGCCATCTACAGCCATTCCTGGCTAGAATACCTTCAGCATGTCAGGGTGGTGCTGGGCAGAATACACAGGGCAGGGTTGACCATTAAGCCGAGCAAATGTCAGGTGGGTATGGCAGAGGTTTCCTACCTAGGACATAGAGTGGGGAGTGGCATGGCCTGCACCTGTTACTAAAATAGGTGAGGGCATTGTTATGGTCAGCAGGCTACTACAGAAAGTTTGTCCCCAGTTATAGTACCATAGCTGCTCCCCTCACAGACCTGACAAGGATGAACAGGCCAAATAAGGTAGTGTGGACCCCAGCATGTGAGCAGGCATTCCAGAAGCTTAAAGAAGCTTTGGGAGGACTCCCTGTGTTAGCCAGTCCAGATTACAGCAAAGAATCTGTTGTGCAGATGAATGCTTAAACCATGGAGTGGGGGCTGTACTTAGCCAGATTTCTTCAGAGGGAGAAGAGCACCCAGTGGTTTATCTCAGTCGTAGGCTCCAACCCAGGGAGGAATGCTATGTAGCTGTAGAAAAGGAATGTCTAGCTATAGTGTGTGCCTTGCAGAAACTTCAGCCTTTTCTGTATGGAAGGAAATTCACTATCACAGATCATAACCCTCTAATATGGTTAAACAGAGCCAGCGAGCAAAATGCCAAGTTGCTAAGATGGAACTTAGGGTTGCAAGCATATGATATGCCAGTGCAGCACCTCAGTGGGAGTAGCAATGCCAATGCAGATAGGTTCTCAAGACAGGGAATGGGGTGAGGTACACTAGATAGACCTAACCCTCTCAATCGGCATTTCTCAAGGGCCACTTGAAAAACTAGCTTGAATTCTCGGGGGGGAGGGTGTGAAGGCTGCCAGTCTAGCCAGATAGGATTTTATACATAATTCTATCATTTGTAAATATGAATGTTGAACTACAGACTTGTTTTCTTAAATGAAAGAATATGCTGTGAAATGTGAACTTAAAACACTGTAACAACATTGCTCTCTGCTGTAAAGAAAGCTAAGACAAGCATTTCTTTTTCAAATTATTTCATGACTGTCTTTGATGTTTACAATTATTGGGCTAGATGAAGGCATCCTGCCAATTGTTTTAACTTAAGGAATAATTACTAGAGTTTACGTATGGAATGTCTTTTAATGATGTAGTTTCCTTCAGCTGCAATATAACAAAAGAATGTAGTATCTGTCAGCCTGGGAACACCAGGAAAGGGAAAGAATGATGTAATGTTTATCAGAACTGCAATTTCAATTTAAACAGAGAGAATCAGAAGGCATTAAGCATTTTTGTCCTGATCATCCAACTCAAAGCACTGCCTTGCTCATATGCAAGTTATCTTAGACTTGTGTTTTCTTTTAGAAATAGCTAGGAACTAGAAAGATTAGACTGTGTTTTTCTAAGATGTCAGAACTGTACTACTGATTTATTTTACGTATTTCTGTGTGATCTCTATACTCTTGACTAGCACTGTCTGTGTAGTAGAAAGTATTGTCTTGTGGTTTTAATTATTTATTATTAAATATTTTAAAACCTTTTAATTGTGGCTAGTTTGTGTAGAGATAATTTAAGCTCTAGAGTGCATTGCATATTTATAGAGTTTACTGTCCAAGTCACTCCAAATAAACTTTGACTGTTTAGTCACACTTACCAATTGGATTATAATATTGCACAGTACTAATTGGACACCTTGTTAAGGGCCTTTGAGTAACTGATAATTATTGGTGGGTGGTGGCAGCTGGTACTACCATATAGTCTGAGAAAAAGGGGCACAGCTGGAGAACCTGTGCCAGCCTTCCCCAGGAGTGTCTGTGTGCTTGTATAAACTCTTCTCAAAGTATGTGTGTGTGTGTGTGTGTCAGCAACTTGGGCAGGGACATGAAGCACTGTCTGGACAGAGAGGGTGCTAGAGGTTTTAGCTTGCCAACTAGGCTGAGATCTAGACCCTATAGCTGTGCCAATGGAGAGTCTTATTGGGGACCTGGGGAGCAAGGGAGCGACCAGCCCTGGACTGACTGTGATCTCTGTGTGCTCTTAAGGGAAATTGCACTTTACTGTGTGTATTTGTTATCCTTTCCTCATATATGAGACACTCTCTCTGGTGTTAGTGGTGACGATTGAGGCACCTGGATTGCTGAGCCAGGGCACGGGTGTCACAGTTTCACTATATAGTGTTTTGCCTTATGCACTTGGAAGCAGGACGACTATGATTTTCAGAGTTATGTGTTGTAAGAGGTTCTGTCTTTTTTGAGTATGCATGGGGCCACTGAGATATGCTTTTAGGAGGTTTTGGAGCATTGGGTAGACTACATATCAGTATCTCCACATATGTGGGTCTATGTGTCTGTGCCTTAGTGCTGGTAGGGAGTGATTTGTGTGTAACAATGACATACTAGTTTACATTTTTTGTGTGTGCATATGATAGCTTTGCCTCCATTGACATTGTGCATCTACATCTCGCACATACTGTATTTGTCTGTTCTAAAATTAAGTAGTTGTCAGTGAACAAGAGGCAGTTACTACACTGCCACAAGATGCCCATATCCACCAGTCCAGAAAGAGAGATGACAGGGAAGCAACTATCCACTTTATCTGATCCTTAGTAGATGGCAAGGAGTAGGGGAGAGTCACTTAAAGGTCTTAGTGACAATGTTTAGTAGTATACTTTAGGATGACCTGCAGTGGCGCTACTCTCTGTGCAAACTGACAGCTCTTCAAGCAGCTATGAACAATGAGTGACTATAAAGAGTGTTTCCTATATAGGATTTTAAACTGGAGAGGTTTACATATATACAAGGCATGGGTGACTGTGTTTGTATGATGCGCAAATGTGAGCCTTTTATACCAACAAGATGAAAGACTTTTACACAGTTAACCCTGAGACCAATCAGATAAACACACAATAAGCCTTACACAAGTAGTTTTCAACTTGGATGGGTTGAACCAGATCTCTGCTTGCACCAGAGTACAGAATAAAATCCTTGTAATGTAAAATGAACTGGTTGTGAGCTCAAGTGCAGAAGCAAATGCTTTAGCACAGAAGGCATAACTCCTGTACTATCAGGAATCCTGGGAAATAAGTTAACAACCCCTGGGAAATCTTCCCAAATACAAGGAAAATGTGTGCAACTGTAGGAAAACTTCTACAAACACAGAAAAAGTTTGCAAAACTTAGAAATGTTTTGTCAAATTGAGGAGAACTTTAGTAAACTCAAAACAGCTTTTGCAGTATCAAAAGATGTTAAGAAATATCAAGATGCTGTTAAAACAACCTGAGAGCTTTACCGTAAAACAGATGTTTTTTCTTTAACTAGTGTATGCTGAAAAACAGTGCTAAATTAAAACAAATCAATAAATGCAGCACAGCACTTTTAAATAGCACTGAAATAGAGCAAGTATAAAAAATATTTATATCAACTTCATAGGTCCAGAGAGGGTTTTAGATGTAATCTGAGGGTCTTGTAGTCACAAGAGTTGAAAACAGGCACAGGGAAGCATAGAATAAATGAGCAAAGTCTCACAAAAATGGAAGTCTTTTATACCAGCAGGAAGAAAGACATCTACACAGTTTAGCCTTCATGTCAATCAGATACGCAGTACGCTTTCCACCAGTACTTCCCAACTTGGATGGGTTAAATCAGCACTGTGATCCCACCAGAGTACAGAATAAAACCCTCTGCCTTAATGTAAAATTAACTAGTTTTGAGCTCAAGTGCAGTAATAAATGCTTTACAACAAAAGGCAGAATGTTTGCAGTATCCAGAACCCTTGGAAATAAGTTCACAAACCCTGAGAAATGTTCTCAATTGCTGAAATATGTGCAGAAACATAGGAACACTTCTAAAAACACAGAACAGGTTTGCAAAACTTTGAAATATTTTGGCAAATTCAAGAGCACTTTTGTAAACTCACAACAACTTTTGCAGTATCTGAGGACATTATGAAATATCAGGATACTGTTAAAAAAACCTAGGAACAATACAATAGCAAATGGAAGGTGTTGTTCTAAGAAATGCGGGCTGAAAAATAGTGAGACATTCAAACAAATCAATAAATACAGCACAGAACTGTTAAATAGCTCTGACACAGAGCAAGTGCAAAAAATGCTTAGACTTGTTGGTCAACAGAGAGCTTTAGATGCAAAATTGTAGTCACATGAATCCAAGCCAGAGAAGCTCTGAATAAATGAACACAGTCTAACACAAATGGAAGGCTTTTATATCAGCAGGATACAAGACTTCTTCACAGCTTCCACCAGCAGTTCCCACCTCATATGGGTTGAATCCACCCTCTGCTCCCACTGGAGTGCAGAATAAAACCCTCAATGTAAAACAAACTGGTTTTTGATCAGTATAGTACAGTATCAATTGCTTTACAACAAAAGGCAGAACCCTCGCAGTATAAGGAATCATTGCAAATAAATTCACAAACCCTCAGAAATTTCCCCAAATACAGAAAATGTGCACAAAAGTAGGAAAACTTCTACAAACACAGAACAACTTTGCAAAACTTAGAAATATTTTGGCAAACTCAGGAGAACTTGGGTTAACTTAGAACAGCTTTCGCAGTATTAGAAAGAGGTTATGAAATATCAGAATGGTGTTAAAACAACCTAAGAGCAGTACAGTAACAAACAGATGGTGTTTAATTGCCAAATGCAGATTTATAAACAGTGATAAATTCAAACAAATCTGTAAATGCAGCACAAAACTGTTGAATAGTACTGGAGATAGAGAAAGTGCAAAAAATATACTTATATCATTTTTGTCCATTATTCTATATTATACGCCATTGAAAAAAGTCTTGATGCCATAAGACATCATCATTTGTTCTAGTGCTGTACTCATCTAACCTAGATTTTTAATGTACTTTTAAGCACACATATCATTCTTTTTCTTATTCCTTCATTTACTTTGTTTTTGAAATTAACCATAACACATGCCTTTCTCTTTCTCTACCCAAGAATTCTGCCAGTTTTTCCCCTTAAAACACAAAGAAGCAAGCTGCCACCAACAATTATGAACACAATACTACTCTCCTTGGAGATCTTACGTAACATGACATGAAAACAATGTTACTCCACAGCAGCAGATGGTCTCCCAGGAGAGTAGGAGACCACATGTAACAGGGACTTAAAACAATGACCCCCTCTACAGAGACATTATGCTGATTAATTACAATTGCATTATTAGTAACTAAAAAGCATTAAAAACAGGTATATAGAAGGGGATTCCATAGGAGTCCAATACAACTGCTGGGACCGCGGAAACCCTTAGCCCACTACCAGCATACATTATTAGCAATAAAAAAAGATGCACCAAAACTATGCTAGTTTCACTACAGAGCAAAACCATTCTCACAGACACTCTCAAAAGTAACAATAACTTCAACCTGGCCTTCTCCCAACCCTTCTATATGTATCCCCAGTTCTTGCAAAACCCAATCTCTTCTGCAACCCCTCAAACTTCCAACAGTGCTCTAATAAAACTTAATTTTGCCACAAAACCAACCTAACAAAATCCTCCACTAATTGTCTGCCAAAGAGAGTTAAACTGGATAGGAACCGTCTCATACATTTTATATACTCAAGAATTAATGATAATCAGCAGACTGCATCCCAATGGCTCACAAGGCAAACTGAAGAGAACATAAAATGATTTAAAAATAAAACTGAAGCAATATTGTGTACATAATTAAAGCTCTTGTTCTTGTACTTCATCTAATTAAAAGTCGGCAACTACATACACTTGTAATGCTACAGTAGCTTAATAATTCCACATGACTATCCATAACCTCTGGCTACTTACTCCATGCCTTTCATATTCCTACTGGCTTTCCTGTAATTTACTTGTTGCAGAAACATCCTCCACCTTGCTGAATCCAAATCTTTTAACTATTAAAAAACTTTCTGAATCAATTTGATACTAAGAATCTTTTGTTTCTCACTTCTTACTTAATGACCTCTTCTATCATCCCTCACTTGTTCAGTACAGTTTTGACTATATCTAAAACGATCTGCTTTATATACTTCTGGAAATGCAGTCATCAAGAATACAGAAATTGATAATCATTGACAAACAATTAAGCAAAATTACCCATTTTCAACAGCAGTGTTCAGCCTTATCCTTTGCACACAAAGTATTACATTTATTGTTTTTATAATGTGAATATTGTACTGACAAAGTATCCTTCTCTTTTTGACTGTTTGTATTGTTTTACTGATTTATGATCCTAAGTTTTACTTTTCTTGTAGGACTTTGTTTTGAAATTAACCATAACACATGCCTTTCTCTACCCAAGAATTCTGCCAGTTTTTCCCCTTAAAACACAAAGAAGCAAGCTGCCACCAACAATTATGAACACAGTACTACTCTCGAAAAAATGAAGTAGTCACTATATGTCTGAATAAAGCATTGCTCACTTGACATGTTCTAATATTACTAATATGCTGTAAAATCCGAACCTTCAGCATGTTATTTGTCATACCTACATAAAAACTTTCACATTGTTCACAATTGGCCATATATACTAAGTGTTTTGTCCTGCAAGTAGCCCTCCCTTTAAATATAAAAGTTTGTGTCTTATCGGGGTGTTTATATTCAATGTCACTATTAATATATTGACAGGCCTTGCAGTTGCCACAGGGATATGTGCCTGCTCTAATATCTATTGTAGGTCTCCTATTCAAATATGTCTCCTTACATAGCAGGTCCTTAAGATTGTTGTTTCTCCTATAATTGAACGTGGGACATTCTGCCACTACGTCCTTAAGACTAATATCACTTCTTAGTATATTCCAATTGTTCTGAACTATATTACATATGTCTTTAATATTACTACCATACGTGAAAAGTATTCTAGGTTGTTCCTTCCTGCTACTACATAATCCTGTATCTATTTGTCTGCCACTAACAGGGCCTTGCATCCATGGCCTATTCTTCGTCTTCCTATGTAGTATATTGTTACTAACCACCTTACTAACCATCTTCCTCTCATAGCCCCTATCCATAAAATGTCCACTCAGCCTAGAAAGTTCCTCATCCATGGTGGATTATTGATGGCCACACTAGATGTCAACAGTTTGTTTACTGTCATTGAACAACAATATGGGATAACAGCAGTGGGTGAAGTAATAAGTAGATTGGGAGCAACTGAGCATAAGCGACTGGTAGTGGATAATTTACTATCCTTGGTATTGAATAACAACGTCTTTATAGGACCAGGGTCCATATACAGACAAGCACAGGGGGTAGCTATGGGCACCCCCTGTGCTAATACATATGCAAATTTGGTTATGTCCAAATGGGAAACCAAGGAAATTCTTAATAATCAGGAATGGAATAAGTACATAGTTTTGTATGTCAGATTTGTGGATGACGTTTTTATTTTGTGGGATGGGGATACTTCCACCTTTGAGAGCTTTTTAGCCTTTCTCCACACCACCACCACTTTTTTGACTTTTAGTGCCAAAACTTCTTTTACTCAGATAGAGTTCCTGGATGTTTGTGTGGAACAGAGTAACCTTGGTTTCACCTCGAAATTGTATAGGAAACAATGTTGGCAAAATGCATTGCTATCCTATGACAGCATGCACCCGAGGCATATCTTTCCCAATATTGTTAAGTGTCAAGTGGGTAGGATATCTAGGGTATGTTCTGAAGATACTTATTGTGATGAGGAACTTTCTAGGCTGAGTGGACATTTTATGGATAGGGGCTATGAGAGGAACATGGTTAGTAAGGTGGTTAGTAACAATATACTACATAGGAAGACGAAGAATAGGCCATGGATGCAAGGCCCTGTTAGTGGCAGACAAATAGATACAGGATTATGTAGTAGCAGGAAGGAACAACCTAGAATACTTTTCACGTATGGTAGTAATATTAAAGACATATGTAATATAGTTCAGAACAATTGGAATATACTAAGAAGTGATATTAGTCTTAAGGACGTAGTGGCAGAACGTCCCATGTTCAATTATAGGAGAAACAACAATCTTAAGGACCTGCTATGTAAGGAGACATATTTGAATAGGAGACCTACAATAGATATTAGAGCAGGCACATATCCCTGTGGCAACTGCAAGGCCTGTCAATATATTAATAGTGACATTGAATATAAACACCCTGATAAGACACAAACTTTTATATTTAAAGGGAGGGCTACTTGCAGAACAAAACACTTAGTATATATGGCCAATTGTGAACAATGTGAAAGTTTTTATGTAGGTATGACAAATAACATGCTGAAGGTTCGGATTTTACAGCATATTAGTAATATTAGAACATGTCAAGTGAGCAATGCTTTATTCAGACATATAGAGACTAATCCCACACACACTTTCAAGTTCAGATGCATTGTAAATATTGCTACCAATGAGAGGGGGGGGCATTCAGCATAGAACAGCATTAGCTGAATCTAAGTGGATAGTAGATTTAAGAGCCCATAGACCACCTGGTCTTAATGATGTTTTACCAATTAAACCTGCTTTACAAAAAAGGCGGGCTTTTAGGAGTAAGTGATTGGATGATCTGTGTTTTAAATATGGCTGCTTTTGTTACTTTGAATTATGTCTGATGAAGGATTATTCCGAAAGCGCTTACTTTTAATAAAGGAGATTCAACAAAGAAGATTTCAGCAGTGACCTGTACTTCATTTTTTCGTATTTATTTGGTTTGGTACAACAGGTCTTTAGCATAACTTGTTATTTTTGCTTGTGCCTTATACAGTATTACTCTCCTTGGAGATCTTACGTAACATGACATGAAAACAATGTTACTCCACAGCAGCAGATGGTCTCCCAGGAGAGTAGGAGACCACATGTAACAGGACTTAAAAACAATGACCCTCTACAGGAACATTATGTTGACACTATAATGCATTATTAGTAACTGGCATTAAAACAGGCATATAGAAATTCCATAGGAGTTAATACAACTGCTGGGACCTGGAAACCCTTAGCCCACTCAGCATACATTATTAGCAATAAAAAAGACACACCAAAACTATGTAGTTTCTACCGAGCAA
This sequence comes from Protopterus annectens, assembly GCF_019279795.1. NCBI lineage: Eukaryota > Metazoa > Chordata > Ceratodontiformes > Protopteridae > Protopterus > Protopterus annectens. The sequence continues at coordinate 1,917,554,176 of NC_056733.1, read as the reverse complement.
AACCATTCTCACAGACACTCTCAAAAGTAACAATCCCTCAACCTGCCTTCTCCCAACCCTTCTATATGTATCCCCAGTTCTTGCAAACCCAATCTCTTCTGCAACCCTCAAACTTCAACAGTGCTCTAATAAAATCCTAATTTTGCCACAAACCAACCTAACAAAATCCTCCACTAATTGTCTGCCAAAGAGTTAAACTGGATAGAACTGTCTCATACATTTATATACTCAGAATTAATGATAATCAGCAGACTGCATCCCAATGGCTCTGAGGCAAACTGAGAACATAAAATGATTTAAAATAAAACTGAAGCAATATTGTGTACATACTCAGCTCTGTTCTTGTACTTCATCTAATTAAAGTCAACTACATACACTTGTAATGCTGTGCTTACTAATTCCACATGACTACCCATAACCTGTTACTTACTCCATGCCTTTCATTCCTATTTCCTGTAATTTACTTGTTGCAGAAAACATCCTCCACCTTGCTGAATCCAAATTCCTTTAACTATTAAAAACTTTCTGAATCAATTTGATACTAAGAATCTTTTGTTTCTCACTTCTTACCAATGACCTCTTCTATCATCCCTTGCTTGTTCAGCACAGTTTTGACTATATCTAAACGATCTGCTATACTTCTGGAAATGCAGTCATCAAGAATACAGTGATAATCATTGACAAACAATTAGCAAAATTACCCATTTTCAATAGCAGTGTCTAGTCTATCCTTTTACACAAGTATTACATTTATTGTTTTTATAATGTGAATATTGCATTGACAAGTATCCTTCTCTTTTTGACTGTTTGTATTGTTTTACTGATTTATGATCTAAGTTTTACTTTTCTTGTAGGACTTAATTGGCAGCTAGTGACTGATGATGGATTTTATACCAATCAAACTTTCACTGTAAAAAGATGAAGTAAATAAATAAAAACAACTATAACAACAGATAAACATCATGGCAGGGCCTTTTGTGCCAGTGGTGGCAGGATCTGAAGATCAGGGTAGAAAGTGCCAGGAGAGGAAAAAGCAGCACGGGTAACAAAGCCAATGCAGAGTCAAGTGCAAAACACTGCAGCACTGACAAAGAGTTGGTTTTGGGTCCATTGCTAAGGACCATGACCCAGACAATATAGAATAAAATGATGCATGCATTATCACACTCAGACTACATCGGACAGTGTATGGACTGGTCACACTATGCATCATATATGAACACACCTTCACAGGTTATTGAATAGGTAATGTGTAGTCATCATCACTTGCTCAAGTGGGATGGGCAGAGTGACAGGTAGCTATAATGGTATAATATTGGGTAGAGTCATGGAAGGTGAATGTGGCAGCTGTTTAGTCTGTGAGGCTGTGATGAGTTAGTGATCACATTCTCCAGTAGTGGAGTCCAGCTGTAGTGACATGGGCAGTGGTAGTGTCAATTGTGTTCAGATCTATTGAGGTACAATGATGTCCATGATAGGGAAGGTGTAAAACTAAAGAAACATTTGTATGCTACTTGATGGAGCACCCATACATGGAGTCTGATTATCAGCAGCATTATCCATATCTGGAAGTTGCCCACAACCAGGGGTAACAGTTCTTGTGTTGACATTATTTCAGTCGGGATATTTCTGATGTTGATCTGGAGAAGCAGCACCACCCAAGGCATGGAGGATATTCACAGGCAGTGATGGTAGGTCATGTATACAGAGCTGTCACTGATGCTGTCTCACTAGAAGTCTGTCTCAGGAAAACTTGTGCCTGGCAACTCTGCATCCACACTCTCCCATGACCATGAACTGATTGGCCTATGGAACCAGATGAAATAGCAGTTACTATGTATCTTATGGTACAATCTGTGGAGGCAGCTTGTATGATCAGCAATTGCAGAAGCAATGTGGGGCCCCTGCCCCTATATTCCATGTCACTGTGTAATTCATATATGACAGTCTGCAAACCAAGAAATACTCTCACCATTTCCATAATGTTGTGGGTAGTAGCCTTTTTTGCCTGGATCACTGACTTTTATGTCTGCTGGTCAATGATGAGTGGCATAGCCATATTAGAAACATATAAGGTACTGCATTTAGGCTACAACAACCTTAGTAAGAAGAATTAGGTTGGAGAATTGGAATTGATGGGAACAGATCAGGAAAAGAATCTGGGGATTTGATTACACCTGGATTTGCCTCATGGGAGCAGAGTGATAGATATGTGACAGCAACACTCAGAGCACTAAAATGTATGCAGAGGGGTAAAGATTCCAAACCCCAAGAGGTAATGGTTCTCCACTATATGACATAATCAGATCACATATAGTGTACTCTGTACAGCACAAGGTGTCATTTAAAAAAGCAGGGTACTTGAAGGAACAGCTGTAAACAATATCCATGCTATAGAGGGGAAGGGATATGAGTAGAGGTTAAGGGATCTAGGTATCTGAGGTCCATAACATTAGGGGGATCTGAAAAATATCCTAAATGATATCCAAAACAAAGATGATGAGAACAAATGTCCCATGTGCAAAGAGATATGATTGGCAGATACCTATCAGCCTATAGTGCATTATAATTTTTTGTTTTACTCATCATCTTAAAGTTGATGTGGGCAACAAGAATAGCTAGCTACACTTCTACTCTCACCTATTGATACTCCACCTTCCTCCTTCACCAAACCACCGCAATAGGCATGATTTTTTTCAAAGCAGAATGCCTCCAAAATTCTGCTTCACATTGAATCTTCCTTACATCTCTTTGATGCTTTTTGAACTACACCATAAAAGAGCACCTCTGACACATTTTAGTTGTAAACTAACATTACAAAGATGTCTAGATATGGTCACTGTTAAGTCCATCAAGAATACTTTATCAATGATAAAGAATATAGGATCATGGGATCATAGGAAAAACAAGGCATTTGAGTCACAAGAACATTTATGCTTTGCCAATACCCACCCTCTTGTTGTACCCCTCATCTTAGCAAAGCAGATCAGTCCCATAACACATCTGTGAGTAACCATCTTACCATCCAACATTCTCCACAGATAATACTGAGGTATGCAATATTGTCAGAAAATACTGCCAATCCAAATCCAAGATGAGAAACTATTGAAGATTGTCGGGGGAACACCTAGATTTACTTATAAAAACAAAAATAATTTAAAAAGACTTCTATGCCAGAAAGATGAATTTACAAGAAAAAGACTCCTTAACAAGAAAGGAACCATGAAATGTGGGAAATGTCATGCATGTTCATGACCCAGTTTGGCTTTGTTAAGGGCAGATCATGCCTACTAAACTTGGTTGACTTCTTCGAGACAGTCACCAAGGCCATTGACGAGGGGAAAGGTGGTTCACACAGCCTACCTTGACCTTGCCAAGGCTTTTGACACCATTCCCCTCTCCAGTATTACACAAAAACTCACCAGCCTGAACATAAACCCCTACCTCACGAGATGGGTTGCCAATTGGCTTACAGACAGAACTCACATGGTTAGAATAGCAGGCTCCAGGTCTGACTCTAAACCAGTCACAAGTGGTGTCCCACAAGGCTCGGTCCTGGGACCCCTACGGTTTGGCATATACTTCTCAGAAGTACAGGCAAACACAGGAGGACTATGGCTAACCAAGTTCACCAATGACTGCAAACTGGGAGCCATAATTGACTCTCCAGCTGACACGGACATCCTCCAAAAGGGCCTTACTGAGATGGACACCTGGTGTTAAAGTCATGGCCTCAAGCTAAATGCCAAAAAATTCATAGTCATCCCATTTGGGAAAAACAAAACACCCACGAATTACAACATAGGTGGCATCCCCCTTAATACAGAAGAGGTAATAAGAGATTTGGGGACCCAGGTAGATAGTAATCTCTCTTTTGACAATCATATTGCCAAAGTACTTAGGAACTCCTTCTATGTGGCCCATCTAATTACTAAAGGGTTCGCATCTAGAAATAAAGAGGTTATAGTGCCCCTCTACTCATCACTCATTAGACCCATCATAGAGTACAGTGTTCCATTTGGGATGTACCTCACAAGACACTTCCAACAGCTGGAAAGACCACAAGCATTCCTCACCAAGTGGATTACTGGCCTCAAACATATGTCCTATGCAGCCCGACTGAAAAAACTCCAGCTGTACTCACTGGCATATTGCTTACTCAGAGCTGATCTCTGCCTGACTTACACAGCCATGTCCAACTCAGAATTGATGGATATGCTCCACCTAAAGAAATCCAAGTCACTATGAGCCACATGCTCTAGTGAGCTAAACCTCACCACAACAATAAATAGAACATGCTGGAGGGATAGATTCCTGTCACAGAGACTTCCCATGCTTTGGAACAAAATTCCAAATTACATCAGGCAGAGCCCCTCACTAACACTCTTCAAGAGAAACCTTGATGAGTGGATGGGTAACAGAAAATATACCCCTGGGATCACTTCATTGGCTCTGTTTGACAAAGGATCAGTTAATTAATTAATGGGGTGGCAAAAGCCGACACACTCTGGCTAGGCTTATAAATGCCCTCGGGCAGATAGCCTTGTACCTACCCATGAACCTATGAACCTATGTAATTATAATGATGTAGATAATTACTTCTGCCACCCAAATTCAGGAATAGAATATGTTTTTCCTCTTCAGCATTTTGTAACACTCAACATGTGGTCTACCTTGCGACATGCAGAATGTGTTCTGCTTTCTATGTAGGCAAGACTGACCAGACTTTTAAATCTGGATTCAAAGACATTTACGTGACATATGGCATCAAGACAAACATAATGCATTAGCAATGCACGTTATGAAGTTTCCTAATCATCAATTTTATTTTAAAGTTATAGAATGTACTCTTCGGGACAAATGAAAAGGTGACATAATGAATAGGACTGAAAGAAATGAAATCAAGTGGATTATTAATTTACGTGCTGACCGTACTCCAGGTTTAAATGCCATAGTACCACTAAGACCAGTTCTAAAAGCTAGGTGCCCAACAAAGAAATAAAAAGTAACTGTGCTACTAACATTTGTTTTAGCTTAATAGAAAGCACTAGTAAAAATATTGGTTAATGAATAATAATATGATTGAAGATGGACTTTCTATATAAATGAGGATGCATTTTAATATACGTCAGAGTATTGATGGAGGCGTTGGCTGAAAAATGGTGATATGATTGGATGATGAAGATACCCCTTTAATATGTGTCACAGCTAGTAGATACATTGATGGAGGCGTTGACTGAAAAGCAGCAATTTGATTGGACAATGAATACTATGAATGAAAAAAGATGTCCCACAAATTTATGATCTGAAGAAGGTTAAAACCGAAAGTGCTTATTGTTTGTTGAATGAAGGGACTTAATTTTATTTCTTTATCACAATTTTAATATTTTTACCAGTAATGCTTGTTTTAACAGCCATGGTGGTGGTGTCCAGACGTTTTCTTCTTTTTTATGTTTTTTTACCAGCCCCACCTTTAGTAGCTATCTGGAACTTTGCTTGGTGATCTTATCATCCAAGGTTACTATGAAGGCTACTAAGGTGTCATTTTCTTTAACTTGCAGAGTAATTCAGTTTCAGTGGTGAGATGAGCACTGGATAATAACATTTCTATCTTCAGCATGTTTTATTGATGAGCTGGTGGAGATTTAAGTCCTCAGTAATGGTATTTAGTGGAGATTTTTGACTTGCAAATATACAGGAGATTAAGAAGAATGGTGTCCTTAATAGCACAGAAAGCAAGGCATAGATCAATCTGGAAGACCCCGTATGAAAGTATGAAACTAAATAGACAGATACCACTTCAATCCTTTCCTGTTAGCTGAGGAACTTCATTTCAAGAATCTTCTTGGTTAGGAAGGTCTTGGGTTGCTTAATTCATTTAGAATTAACATACTGAATGGAGCATATTATTCAATAATTTATCTAATCAGAGATGCATACAGAGGAATTACAGATGGATTGCAGTTTCTTTTGACCTGGATGATAATACTTTAGATATTAGTTTTGCTAAATAGAAGGATTTGCTGACTACTGTTTCTGTATAGTAGTTGAAAGAGAGGGAAATGACCAAAGTCCCAAGATGTATGACTACATTATAATTTTGGAGTGGGTATTGGCTATACTATACATGAGGGAGAGAATTGTTTTCCTATTGTCACTGTACTGAACTTTTTACAGTTAATTTTAGCACTTTTTAATACAACATTTGTCTAAGACAGTGCCTGCTATATTGAATAGTTTCATAGTTTCATAGTTTCATAGATTAGTACTAAGCTAACTGCCCTTGCAAGCCATTTTAAGCCTAGCCAATTATCCCTTGTGAGACTCAAACCATGCACCTTGTGTTTGTAAGGCAAACACCTTAACCACTGATTATCAGAGGGTGTTTTAATGGCAACAACCAGTTAGTAGTAATCTGAAAAGTCCATTAACCAAAGGTCTTTGATCCTGGTTTGGAGATAGGGGAAGTATATGCATAAATGAGGAGTCCTAGTCCTTATCCCTGGGGTACACCACTAGTTAAACTCATATTTTCAGACAAGCACATACCTCCTTAAATATGTGGGATGTATCTTTCATCCAGTTCCTATCCATCTCAGCATGTATCAATCTACTTTAAAAGTACCTAGTGTATTACTTATGCCAGCACTGGTGTCAGCAGACTGACATCTGGCTACAGCCAGAGTGACCTTTCTGAAGATGTTAACTAAAATGAGTAGGTAAAATCTTTTGAATAAGTTAATAAACATCTTTTTCTTTTACCCCCCCCCCCCACACTGACTGACCAAAGTACCTGGACCTGGTCTCTCTCAAGATAATATGAGCCATTTTTAACATTTCCGTTTCCTCTGCATCCTTTAAAACAACCATTTAAAACTGTTTTGTCAGTAGAAAACTACTACTGTATTAAATGTATAGCTTGTATGGGCAACATAGTTAAGTATTTATTTATTCATTGTTGACTGGGTTAATCCCATTAGGTCTCTTTTCAGGGAAGACACAAGATAGTATTTATAACGCTTGGGGAAATTTGGCCAAGTTGTTAGGGAACTTTCCCTACTGTCATTGTTGTGCATGGCAACCAATTTGTACAAGCACTTCCTGTTTCCATCCAGCAGATGGAGAGAGAAAGATATGGTAGAGTACTGAAAGAAATGAAAGTGAAAGCAAATATTGAGACTAGAGAATGTGCGTAGGATTCTGAGGAAATGTTTCAAAGAAAGCTATCTGATGGAGATGAATCAGCAAATGATGGATGCATAATTACAATCCTCCAGCTGGGAAGGTTGTGGGATGATTTACTTAAAGAAATAGTGATGCACAGTGAGCCAGAAAATGAAGGAGATGTTTCCTGGGGTAAAATTATGGAGAAAATACAAAAAAAAAAAAATAGCAGAAAAAGAGAATAAAGAATTGGAAAAGGAGATTTATTTAAATGAGCTAAATAAAGTATTAAGACAAGTAAATACAGATTTGGCTGCAAACCCTCATGCAATAGGGTAAGAAATGTATAAAAATGTAAGAGTTTGGCAAAAGAAATATTTAAGATTTTGAATGAGTGGTTAAATGAAGTTTTTAGATATAAAGAATTATCTGATGGAATACCTAAATTCATATGGAAAAAGGAAGATGGAAGACAATTAAATACTGGCGACCAATAGTATTGAATAACAATGATTATAAGATCTTTAGGAAAATAATACAACAGAGATTTGAAATTAAAATATAAAATATTATGGAAGATAGCATATAAAGTATAAAGGGGAAGCACAGTCAAGAATTATTAATGATAGAGACATGGTGGATGGAGAAAAAGAGAAAATCATGATAGGTTATTGTAATAAGGCATTTGATATAATTGGACATGAAATCTAATATAATATAAGTGAGAAAGTTAGGAAATTATGCATGCCAGAGTGCAGAAATAATAAAGTAAAAATACTTGTAAATGGCTGTTTAAGCCAAGAGGTACATATGAAGAGTGGTGTGACAGGAATGTCCAATGAGTTGCATACTCTTTGCATTAGTTATGAATGTGACAGTATGTGAAATAAATTACAAAATGAAGGAGGGGAGGTATATAACACCTGCAGGGTTAAGAATTTCAGTTCTGATAACATATGCAGATAACATTATAATAGTTGCAAAAAACACAATTTGGATGAAAGAAGTAATAATTTGCAAAATGAGTGTCTAGAGATGACAGACATGGCTTTAAATAAAGAGAAAAGTAAAGGTTTAGGTGATGTAGTAAAGATCAGGGGTATATATTTTTAAAATGAATTCAATTACTGTGCTAAATATAACATTTAAGAATAAAGATATAAGCAGAATTCAATAAGAAATAAACAATAAATGACATAAAGCAAGTATGACTTTTCTGGAGAACATATAAATTATCATTCAGAAAAAAAAGGCTTATTTGATTTGATAAAGTCAGCACTGATGGGAAAAATAGCATACCTAGCAAGTGTATTTATGTTGCCAACAGCATTTGAAAAGATATTATTGCAGCTAATTTTTCATTTATATAGGGTTCTAGATTAAACCCAGTAAAAGATTAGTTTTGTATATAAATAAAGAAAAAGGAGGTTTAGGATTAATTATCCCAGTGGTACAAGCTGCTTCATTAAATTTGTACAAAGTGTAAAAGTGGATAAATGAAAAAAGATGAGAGATTAGGAGTAAAACTGTAAAAGTATAATAAATTTTAGGGTATGGTAAAAAAGAGTAAAAGAAAATGCGCATATAAATGAAAAAAATAAAATGTTACAAAAATAAATATTTTTGTGGAAAATAAAAGTTGAAGATATAGAAAAGGATAGAAAAGTACGGTACAGGAATGTAATGATAAAACATTACTATGTAAAGGCATGTGAAAATCTAACAGATGAAAAAAATAAAGTTATAAAATAAGAAGCAAATGGTTGTAATCAGAAAGTAGAATGTCAAGATTTTTTGTGGAATCTGGGAATAGATAAATTGTTAGTAAAAGGAAATATGCCATATAAAAATAAAAGTGATAGGATATGTTTACATTGTCAAGAAGAAGAAACTACATAACGTGTTTTTGAAATCTAAAAGAGTAAAAACATTATGGGGAAAACTATGTAAAGAAGATTCTTTTGAAGATATAAAAGAAGTGGATTAAATAGACATGGATATGATTAAATATGGATATCATAAGAACAGAAGTAAAGAGCATGTTAAAAGTGTAGATAAAAAGTTATATTATATGGAATGAAAGAATGCATGGAATTATGTTTAATGGTAAATGGGTTTTAGCAACAATATTAAGTAAAATCAGATGATAGTTATGGAAAAAGGAGTGTAAGGTTGAACATTTAACATGATTGTATAGGAAATTATGAATATGTGTAAAAAGATTTGTGTATTTATATATCTGTACATATGTAAATATTTGTAAATATGTCAACATTTTGCAAATAAGAGTTATTTTGTATACAAATAAATTACCCCTATTTATTTCAATAGGTTCAGCTGGATCTTTTCCATCCACCTGAGCTACCATCATCTTAGTCAGATGGAGCCTTGCTATTACATCTCATGTGAAGCACAAAACACTCAGAAGTTCAACAAGTCATTTATGCACTGTAAACTATCCATCTAGATGGGGTGGGAATAGAATCTACAGGTTTGGTGCAGAAGTGTGCTACATGTTGTACCACTGGCATTGTATCTACTGTTTTATGTATAAGTTGATATATAGCCAACATGAAAACAATGCTTTTAATATTCTAGGGACTTATGAGCTGCTTTTCTCCTTTTGCTCATTCACTAGGTTTCAAAATATTTCTCCTTGCCTCAAGGCAGTGGTTGTGATGAGTGTGCAGTAAAAGATCCCTTTACCTCTGTAGATCACAGTGCACATGATGTGTGCTGTACCTTTAAGAAGAATGTCAAAGACGTAACATGCATGTATAAATGTCAAGCACATGCCATTCCTAGTGCCATTTTGACAGTGCAGCCAGAGAGTAAGGATTTATGATTCTAACAGTTAGTTTGTATATAAGTTACTTCATTTAAAGTCAGTAAACTTCTGTTGTGATGTGTTTGTAAAAAATACAGCTGGTTGAACAAAACCTATGAAGACTCTTCTATTGTGTCCAAAGTAGTAGAGTGACATGGTGTCAGAACCGGAATCGCAGAGAATAATATTTGGAGCCATGAGATGCAGAGATGACAGTGAAGGTAAAACTAAAAGAAATAAAGCATGAAAAAGAGACAGAAAACAATTAAAGGTAATGAGAATATGCACAAATTACTTATTTTATAAAAAAAAGGTAAAATGGAGCATTACAAGGGCACAAACTGTATTATTAATCTATTAATTATTTATTATTCATTAGTTGGACATTACCTGTTAAACAAATGTAATAAATAAATAAATAATAATAAATAATAATTAAATAAGCAGGAGACACAAAAGGTTTCTTAACTGAGGGAAATGTTTAAAATAATGACATTTGACAAAACGATTATTAGAAAAGTAAAACAAGCCTATTTAAAGCAAATGAGCATGTTTAAGGGCAAAATGGGCATGTTTAGAGTAAAACAAGCCCAAGAAGAGTACAATGGGCATGAAAAAAAATTAAATAAGCATAACTAATATAATAAGGGCAAAGAGGGCACATTAAGCATAAATAAAGCAAGGTAACTGTATGTTTTTTGGCAAAGTGCTGTGTTTTGGCTTAACAATGGCTTCATATTGTATTAAGAGCATAACTAAAGTTATTCAAAGTATCTCAAAGTGTGTAAAAGTGCTTATAGTGTGTACTAATTACTGTGTATGTTTTCCAAAGAGTTGATTTGTATGCAAAGTGCAACTATTTTGTGAAGTACAGTCAAAGTATAGCCATTTCAAAAAGTTTCTTGAGCTGGGTGTGTTTATTCGCAAACTGCCTCCATTACAGAGTGTTTCTTGCACTGTAAAGAGTTGCCTAGCAAGGTACTGCCATTTTGGGGAGATTTCAGTGTGCTGTGTATAGTTTATTCACAAAGTGCAAACTACTTCAGCATCTGTACAATAATCAGCATCTTCTCTCAGTTTATAAACCCAAAAGGAATATTAGCAAACTACTTTACAAACACTCTGTCTCACTAAATTGGAGCAGACTCCCTCTCCATATTAGATCAAACTTTTCCTTTCCCTATTTTAAAAAGGAGCTTAAATCTGACCTACTAAACTTGAAATTATTCCGTTGCCTTGACCATATGTAGTCTTAGTCTGACCTACCATATAACCTGTTGCACCTCCTAACTTTCTTTCTCTGTTAGTAACTTCTGCTTAAACTAACCTTGTAAACCCTCAGCTCTGCTACTATAGCCCTACTATAGCCCCCTCCTTTCTCTTCCCCTCCCATTCTCCACACTATTTATGTTTTTCCCCCACTTCCTATCAATGTCTACACATTGTCCTTCTCTTGAACAATGATTATCTTTTGTTTTTACTCTCATATGTAATACATTTTGACCACTGCTATCAGTGCAACCCTTAATGTTCATAATTTTTTTTTCTTTTGTTTTTCTCTTTATAATTAATTTTGTATTTGCATTGTTGTTTTTAATAGTTTTTCCCTGTATGTTTACCTTTGCTTATGTTTGCTGTGGCTCTTTCCCCTTGGGTCTCCATTGAAAATGGGTTGCTTACTATCAGTGCAATGCAAATATCTAATAACCTTTTCTTTTTACAATTATTTTGTATTGTGATTGTTATTTAATATTTGTATATCGTCACTTTATCTTTACTTATGTTTGCTGGAGCTTTTCCCCTCTGGTCTCCACTGAAAATGGGTTTGTTTTCAAACTCAGTTGGACTAACCCAGTTAACAAATGTGAAATAAACAAATAAATAAATAAATATTGACTCTGAGCTTCTCTTACCCAGTTTATTCACATCATGAAGTAACATAAGATGTTTCTTAAAATGTTGATAAATTACTTTAGCAAGACATTAATTTCAAGAGTATTACAGTGCCCTGGAGATTTATTTTGCAAAGTCCAGTTACATAGAGGCTTGCATCGTACAGTTGTTTGATATGTTTCTTGTACTGATAAGAGGTGATTTCTTGCAATAAAGTGATTTCAAAGGTGTTACAGTGCCCAAGAGAGTTGTTTCACAGAAAAGCCCAATAGCATAATTTTGAAAAGCCAAAAAGCATAATTTCAGAGGCACCAAGTTACAAATACTGGCATATGTGTATGCGCATGTGTTTGTGCTTATTTGCAAAACCCTTCGCTGGTATGTGCTAATATGGCAGATGGATTTAGAAAGCCCTTACCATTTGTATTTAATCAGAATATTGCAGATAATTGGAGAATATTTGAGAAAAAGTATGTTATTTTATGCAAGCAGCTTATTCAGATAAAGATGCATGCACCAAGGCATTCATTTCGTTAATCCCAGCTAGGTCAGACACCATAGAAAGACAGCATTCATCTGTGTATTCACCAGCAGTATATGAGGGAGAAGGTGAAAATTGTCATATCATTGTACAGGCTGAATCAAGGGAAGACCCTGAATGTTTGAAGCACACATTCAGAGAAATGTGTAACCCCCAGAATATATTACATTAGAGAGGCATTTGTTTTACACAAGAGATCAGAAACCAGGGGAAACTTTTGCAGTTTATATAACTGACCTCAGAAACAAAGTTAAAACGTGTCGGTTTGGTGACTTAAAAGATGAGTTAATAACGGACAGGCTCATTTGTGGTATTAATAGTGCTGATTTGAGAAAGATCTTGCTCCGTGACTGGGATTTAACATTGAGTAAAGCCATAGAGATTTGTCAGATCCATGAAGTGACAGAAAAACACACAAGTATGCTTGTGAATGACAAGAGCATGGTTTCAGCAGGCTCCAGAGTAAACATAGATAGTATTTAACATATGGCAAACAGAAGTAGGCCTAAGCACATGGCAGCTACAGTCTCTGCTGGCTTACAAGGGAAACCACTTAGCTTTCCAGCAAGTTCTAAGACTAGTTCAGTTAAAGGAGCATCCTCAATGCAGTACAAACATGAATCAGCAAAACCCAAGTCCAGCTTTATTGCTAACTGTCACAACTATGGTGCAAATTACTAATCTAAAAGAGACAAATGTTTAGCATTTGGTCAGCAATATCACAAGTGTAAAAAATGGAACCATTTTCAAAAGCTTTGCAGATTAAATAAAAACCACACAGTTGTAAAGAAAGGTCACATAAAAAAGCAAGTTCATCAAGTAAAGGCACAACAGTAAGCTTTCTATTTAGATGGTGTATCAGTACTTGGTGAAAGAGTTGATGCAGTGAATTTATTGGCAAAGAACAAAGTGTTTTTGTACTGTCCAGATCAATGGTAAACCCACAGAGCTTAAAGTAGACATTGGTTCAAAGTATAATCTTATATCAGCAAAAGCACTTGCTAAAGTGAGAGCTAATGAACAACTCAATGTGGCTGGTAGCACGAAACTTGTTGCTTATGGAGAAGAAAAAATTCAAACCAAAGACTCAGTGATGTTTTCATGTTATTTGGCCAAGAACTATTACAACTTGTTATTCTATGTAGTCCAAAGGCCAGTGTGACACAAGGGAAACATTGCCAGCCCAGCTATCTGGAATTTTGTAAATAGTTATATGTCAATTGTAAATACCAGCATGATGCAATTGCTTGTGTTACCAAATGTATTAGAACTATATGTTATGTGTATATTAAACTACTGGTACAGAAGTGTGTGTTGAACAGGGTTTGTATAGTACTGAGCTTCAAGGATGTGTCCACAGTGTACCCTACTGGAAAAGAACAGAAATGTATATAAACTATATACCTGTGCAAATGTATATGTTTTAATAATAAAAACTGGAACATACAGAGTTAACTTGCAAAAATTCAAGAAAATAATTTGAAATTAAATTGTTTTATGATTATGCTATAAAAGTTAGTTTCAATGCAACAAGGAGACAGGATGTCTAGAACTAGAGTGCCTTCTGCATAGTTTTGTAAGTGTTTCATTGTTTTATATCTTCTAGCAACTGCAAACCTCTGAAGACTATGTATTTTTTTTCACCAGGAGATGTCAAATGCAACAATAGGGGGTTAGCTTGGGAACTGAAGTCAGGGGGCAAAAAGTGATATCACCCAAGCTAACCCAGCAGTAATACTTGATACTAATTTAAGAACTCTCTCAGAGAGAGACCAGGCATTTTGTATTTTGTCTTTGACCTGGAAACACCCACCCATTATCACATCTGCACTTACCTTGCTATGTAAGTAGGTTTCTAAGGTATAGTAACTCTTTTTAGATTTAGATAGGAATATAGTAAAGATTAGTTTAGATGTTTTCTTTCTTTATTTGAGACTGTCCTACAATGTTGTTTTAAATATTTCTTGTGATGTTGAACTCTGTAGTAACTGTGTTTGTGTACTGAGTATTGTCTTGTACTTTTATTATTTATTATTAAATTATTAAATATATATATATATATATATATATATATATATATATATATATATATATATATATATATATATATTATTACTATTAAATATATTTAAACATATCTTTGTTAGACATATTTAAGCTCTTAGTGTACTTGCACATGTATTTGGTGACACTGTACAGGCCCCTCCTAAATAGTCTTGTTCTTGGTCAGACTACCCTTTGGATAATAGTAACATTACACAGTAGGATTGGACACCCTTTATTAAGGGCCTTACAGTAGCTGATAAGTAGTGGTTGGTGGCAGTGGAAACTACCTTATAGTCTGGGCAGAAGGGAGCATAGCTAGCACACCTGTACCAGCCATTCCCAGGTGTGTGTGTGTGTGTGTGTGTGTGTGTGTGTGTGTGTGTGTGTGTGTGTGTGTGTGTGTGTGTGCATGTGTGTGTGTCAGCAGGTTTTGGCTTGGCCACTCAGATGAGATCTCAACCCTATAGCTGTGTCAGTGGGGAGTCTTATCGGGGATCTGGAGAAAGAGGGAGAAACCAGCCCCAGACTAACTGTGATCTCTGTGTACTCTTCAGTGAAATTATGCTTTACTGTATGTTCTTGTCATCCTCCCATTGTGTACGTCCCCACTGTTACCAGTGGTGAGGATTGAGGCTCCTTGATTACTGGGCCAGTGCAGGGGTGTCACAGCCAGTACAGTCTTTGTTGTGTCTCAAAGATAGTTTGAGAATGAATTTGCTTTCTTTTACCAAAGAAGTCCATCACATAGGTACGTCTCCTAGTTCCACTTTTTCTGAAGCCATTTTCCCAGAGTATGCTGATGATTTTGATGACAAGTTGGGCAAACTTCCAGTTGTGTATTCTCTGAAGTTAGACCCAGAGGTCACTCCAGTGGTCACACCTGCAAGAACAGTTCTGATAGCTATGGAGAATAAAGTCAAGGCTCAGTTGGATAAAATGGTATTTGTCCAGTTACAAAACCAACTGAATGGGTGTTGTCTATGATAGCAGCTCACAAAAAAGGCTCAGATGAAATCAGAATATGTATTGACCCAAGAGATTTGATCAAATCATTGAAGAGACCGTATCATCCAATGCACACAGTCGAAGAGGTTGCAGCTCTTATACCGAATGCCACTGTCTTTTCTGTTTTAGATGCAAAAAGTTCATTTTGGCAAGTAATGCTTGATTGCAAATCCTTATTACTAACTACTTTTGGTACCCTGTTTGGCAGATACAGATTCCTAAGGATGCCATTTGGAAGAAATTCTGCAAGTGAAGTTTTTCAGCATGCAATGGAGCAAATTTTTTTTGGATTAACCTTATGCCATAATAGTAGACGATATATTGGTTGAAGGTAATGGTGAAGCAGAGCATGACAGAATCCTAAACAGAGTTCTGGGCAGAGCACATGATGTAAACTTGAACCTCAATCCTCTGAAGTGCAAATTCAGGCTTCCAGAAGTTACATATGTAGGTCATTTGTTTACCGGTGGCAGTTTGAGAGCAGATCTGACCAAGCAAACAGCTAGCTATCCTTGAGATGTCAGCAACAGACAATATTCAAGCTCTACAGCATTTCTTAGGCATGGTCAACTATTTAGGCAAGTTTATACTAGACTTCAGTGAGTTGACAGCACCTTTAAGAGAGCTAATGTGCAAAAATGTTGTATGATCATGACTTGAACACCACCAGAAGGCATTTGAAGACCTCAAACAGAAAATTGCCACCCCACCTACATTAAGATACTATGATGTGAACAAACCGTCACTCTTTCCTGTGATGCTTCAAAATTTGGTCTAGGTGCAGTTATACTTAAAGAGGGCAGACCAGTAGCCTGTGCATCACAAACACTTACCCAAACTGAGATGCAGTATGCTGATATGGAGAAAGAACTTTTGGCAATAGTGTTTGCTTGTTTGAAGTTTCATTATTATATTTATGGTTGAGTTATTCAGATGGAAACTGAACACCAATGTCTAGTTACTATTCTAAAAAAGCTTATGTATGCCGCTCCAGGAAGATTACAAAGAATGATGCTCAAATTGCAAAAGTATAACTTCAAAATAGTCTATGCAAAAGACAAACTACTCTCTCTGGCAGATACCTTATCCAGATCACCTAGAAATATGATGGAACAGCTTGATGCAGAGAATTTTGACTTTGACGTGATGGCAGTGTGTAATTTTTCTACCACTAGGCTTGATGAGTTAAGAGATCACACTAAGACTGATCTAATTTAGCAAAAGCTCAATCACTACATTAATGATGGATGGCCGTCAAAGTAATCTAGTGTACCACCTGAAGTGCAAACCTACTTTCCTTACAGAGATGAAATGTTGATGGAAGATGGCATTATTTTCAAAGGTCCTAAAAAATTGTTGTTCCTGCTTCCTTACAAGAATATATCCAGATTTTTTATTGCGGTCACCCAGGTTCTGCATCCACTAAAAGACAAGTGAGAGATAGTATTTTGGCCGTCATTACTGAAAGACATTGATAAAGTACTTTCTTCTTGTTCAGTATGCAGTAGTACTAAACCACATTTGCAAAGAGAACTACTTCAGCTAAATTAAGTCTCTGACCTACCTTGGTCGACAGTAGCCACTGATTTCTTTGAGTGGGACAATCAACATTAATTATTATTGGTAGACTCTTATTAGAAATGATTTGAGATTGACTTACTACCTAACCTAACGTCCACTACTGTTATTTCTAAGTTGAAATGTCATTTCTCATTCCACAGTAATCCACACAAAGTTATCTCTGAAACTGGTACTGAATATACTAGTCAGTTGATTCATAAATTTGCAAGAGAATGGAACTTTTTACATGTTGCTAACAGCCCTGAATATCTGCAGTCAAATGTTCTAGCTTAACATGCAGTGCTGAGTAAAGCAATTACTTGAAAGGTCAAAGTGTGACAATATCAATGTCTTTTTGAATTTACTTAATTTCAGAAACATACCCCGTGATGATATTCTTGGCTTACCTGCTCAAAGACTTCTTTCCAGGCAAACTAGAATGGTGCTACCTATTAGTTCCAGTTTATTGAGGCCTAAAGCTAAGAACAACAGAACTATGAAGGCTCAACTATTCAAGAAACGTTCGATCAAGTAGTTCAGCTATGACAAATCGAGCAGATTTCTTCATCCTTTGAGGGAAGGAGAAACAGTGACAACACAAATGGCAAAATGTTTCGACCAGATTGGTCAAGTTGTGGGTATATGTGCCAAGCGAGATCCTACCTTGTAGAATCTGAGGGAATGGAGTACAGGAGAAACCATAGGCATTTAATTCCTGTACCAGAATCATCATCACGACATAATTTTAATGAAACAGACTCTAGATCTTAGAGTGAACCAAATGTTGTTCCCATTCCAGAGTGTGTTCTTATCTCTGATTCCATTCCTGAAGATGTTTCAAACAATTCAAAGACTGAACATCGTACAGAGACAGCTCTAGTTGCTAAGTCCAATTCCCAGTTTTATATCACACAATATGGATGAGTATCCAGGCCCATGTGAAATATGCAGTAACATGGACTTAACTGTGTATATATGTATCTTATCCTATGTAAATGCATGATAAAGAACTGTGTGTGATATCTGCATGCCAAATTGATTTATAACATTGCATGTTTTTGTTTTTTCAAGAGGGAGTATGTAGATCAGAGTGCATGTGCTGTGTGCTGTAAGAAGGGTCTATATTAGAACATCAAAGTTTCACAACTTTGAATGTTCTAATATCAACCCCTATTCAGCAAACGCTGACAACATCGAACATGCAGAAGAGTGAATTTTTTCCTAGGGAAAAAATTTGCTGTTCCGAAAAACATACACACAACACAAGCACACCAAACAAACAACAATTCACACACATACACCTAAAATCTTACATCGAACCCTACACTAAACTGTACATACACCACTAACTATGCACTTACCTTAACCCAAACCCTAACCCTAAGGTCCGTCACTATCGCACACTGACCTCACCCATGCCCTAATCCTAACTCACCTAACCCACCCTAACCCTCATGTCCACACAATCGCACACTTATCTGAACCCGACCTGTAACTTTCCACCACAGTGCTGAAAATAGCAAAGCAACAGAACAAGATAACCAAATTCTTTCCCTAGAAAAAATTAGGTTTTCTGCAGCTTTGCTATTTTCAGCGTTCGCTGAATAGGGGTTGATATTAGAACATTTGAAATTGTGAAACTTCGATGTTCTAATATAGACTCCTTTAAGAAGCATGTCAAAGACATAACATGCATGTACAAATGTCAATCACGTGGCATTCCTAGTGCCATTTTGAGAGTGCAGCCATAGAGTAAGCATGTATGATTGAAGCAGTTTGTATATAAGTTACTTAAGTTAAAGTCGGTAAACTTCTATCATGATGTGTTTGTATAAAATAAAGCTGCTTGAACAGAACCCATGAATACTCTTCTATAGTGTCCAAAGTAGGAGAGCGACAACCTCTGACCTGAAAAAAGTCATTCTTCATCATTCCCCTAATACAACCTTTATTCTCTCAATACTCTTATTGAATTAGTGCATGTTATACAAAATTCCCACATGCATGAAAATAATAAATAAACAAAGAAAAAAAGAACATTTTCAGTGACTAACTCTGTTGCTAAGACTCTTGTCCCATGAGCTTTTAGAAATAGCCTCATGCTGATAATTAAATAACCTAGAAGTCTGAAAATAACACTATGTCATTCACTCCACATTCTAGCATTCATTTGTCACCTTTATGGATTCAGCTGCACCAGGTTATAGTTTGTAGATCAGTAACAGGTAGTATTTCTGCATTCACTTCATTCACTTTTAGGTAGCCCTTCCTTTCCACTTTTTCAATGTATTATCATGGCTGGAACTGTGGCTGGAACCTGGACCTACAGCACCATGATCTAGTCTCTGAAGCCCATCCTTGAAATTTCAAGACTACTCATCCTGTATGTCAAAATCTAATCTCCTCTCTTTCCTCCATTGATATTTATCTTGCCAGGTGCTCTGTTGTTGCAGTACCTGCTCTATGCCTCTGTTCTTTGCTATAGCTCCTATTTATTTTTTACTGGAAAACAGGTTGCTTACAATCAGGTTTGTCTGAGTTCTCAGTTTAATAATGCAAATTTTCTGCAACCATTTCTGCTTGCCTGTCAGTGATTTTTTCTAAATACCTTTTTTCTATCTATCACTAATATCTGCCAAGCTTGACAATTTCTGGGTTTCCAAGTGGCTTCTCTTCATGTCATCTGAGTTACTGCCTTCTTACCTAGTGTTTTTTTGGAACATGTTTGCTTTCACTTTCCATTCAATGTCTTTATATGCAATCTTCTTCTTTCGGCTTTTCCTGATTAGGGGTCGCCACAGTGGATCATCTGTCTGCTCATGATTGGCAGTGGAGTTTTTCATGGTGTTGAGTTGCCAGCCCAGCACCCAACCTTCCACAGAAGGCACACACACGCACATGCTCACACCTAGGGCCAATTTAGAGCATCCAATCCACCCACTGCATGTCTTTGGGATGTGGGAGGAAACCGGAGCACCTGGAGGAAACCCACACGACCACAGGGAGGACATGCAGACTCCACACAGAAGGCACCCCAGCCGAGAATCAAACCAGAGAACCTCTTGCTGTGAGGCGGCAATGCTAACTGCTGTACCACCATGTCCACCCAAGTCTTTATATGCAATGATATGCTAAAACTCTTAAACTATCATTTATCTCTGTTTTTTTCTTCTCTTCTCTTCTTTATAAAATTGCCATATTATCTGCTATCCCTTTTCCATGTTGTCACCCAGTAATGTGGCTGGGTAAGGGACCAACATGGGGAAGCCTTAGATAGTAAGTTTCCTGTTAAGAAAATTCGCTTCATTATAGTGTCACTGTAGGTCTGCAAGAGAGTCCTCCAAAAATGTAATATGATTTTGCTGCTAAGAAAGTTCTCTATTTTTTCTGCTGTATTAAATAATTAATGTCCCTGCCGGGAAGGAATTAAAGGACATCTCTACATACTTGGGAGTATCTTACTCTGATTTGTAATCCTTTCTCTTCTAAAACAATGATACATGGGAGTTTTAGGCATTGTCTGATTATATTCTACACAAACACTGGGAGTTTCCAGGTATGTCCACTCTCCAGGAATCCAACCATTCCAGTACTGCATCTTTGACTCATGTTTTTTTTTTTTTTTAATCATACTCTTTTAGCAGCAACATATGTATTTTCTTCTCTATCTCTTGCAGTTTGTCTGAGTCCTCAGTTATTGCCATTTTCATCTGTTTAGTCTCTTCTAAAGTGGTAGCAATCAGCTTTTGCAAATGCTCCTTGGTATGTAGCACAGTGAAATGCTAGTCTTCCATATAGTGTACAATCACAGAAAGGCACTCAAACAGCAAAATCAGCTGGCCTTCTGAGTTAGCCAACTTAACTTGAGTAAAAAACAGTTGAATACCTTTAGCAGAGTGAGAGGGGCAACTGCCCCAGGTGCAAAGTGTTGGGCAAGGGGGTGATCAGCCAGTCTGCATCTCTCAATGCAATATCAGCTTTGTGCTCCATGCGAAGTCTAAACTATAGGTAACAAGCAGTTAACTACAATATGATGGTGCAGGAGTGCAGCAGTTAGCATTGTTGCCTCCCAGCAAGAAGTTCTCTGGTTTGATTCTCTGCTGGGGTGCCTTCTGTGCAGAGTCTGCATGTCCTCCCTGCATAAGCATGGGTTTCTTCCTGGTGTTCTGGTTTCCTCCCTCATTTCAAAAACATGCAGTAGGTGGATTGGACACTAAATTGGTCTTAGGTGTGAGTGTGTGTAGTGGACCCTCTGAGGAGGGATGGGGCTTGGGCTAGCAACCGGAGCCCATAAAACCTGTAATTACTACAGAAACAATGAACACTGAAAGGTACTGGGTAAATGGGAAAGAGAGAGAGAGAGAGAAAGAGTTAACTACAGTTTAAAAGGAAACTAAAACATAATCTCTGTAGTGCTCCATCCAGGGAGATTATAAACTGTAGCAACTGTTTGCTACATTTGTAGCAAGCAATTTACTACAGTTTAAAACAAAAAAATTAATTTTTTAATAAAATGTCAGGAAGCAGGGTTAGGGAAAGGACACAGAAATGGTACCTGAATGTCTGGGGAAGGAGAGAGTGGCTTGTGTGTCATGCATCTGGTCACACAGTCAGCATGCCAATAGGGATGTAACTGTAAAATGCAAAACTCTACCCATTTTGACAAACAGTGCTGTTTCATTAATGATGATAAATCAATACAAACTATCATCATAATGTTGCACAGGCATTTGATATATGATGTATATGTGGAATCAGGCAGTATTACAGTTGCTATTCAAATACTGTATTTTGTATGATATTGCCTTGTGTGAGAAGTCATCAGAGTAGCACATGGTACCAACCATTCATGATGATATAGCATTTCATTGGCTCTGTCATTACTGGCAATGGCTGTAAATTGTAATCTGAATGGTACCATGTAAAAGTAATAGTTATAGAATTCTGTCAGTCATCAGGCAAAGTAAAGTATCAAAATGATGCCAAAAGAGAAAATGTTAGGATTCAGGTTATTTGTCAATGTGTATAATAACAGAGTGACATCAACATGACATTAATGTAAGAAAAATACAATAAAAACCATGCTGAAGAACATATTAGTATATTGCAGAAGTCACCATGATGCAGCATTTGAAAGTCATGTGCATAAAATAAAAATCACTCCAGGAGTATACAGAAAAAAAGATAAAATGAAAACAGCAGGAGAATATATAAATCTTTGCATTAGTTGTACATTATAGTTACTTTTTAGAAGTCAGGTTGTCACCTCACAGTAAGACGTTGTCCTGTTCGATTCTCAGTTAAAGCGTCTTCCCTGTGGAGACATACGTGAATGGGCGTACCTTCATTGAAGGTTGTACGTCAGGGCTGGCAACTCAGTATGTAAAAATCTGCTGCCAATTATTAGTGGAATGGAGTTCCGCTGTGGCGACCCCTAACCGGGAAAAGCTGAAAGATACAACAACAACAACAACAACATTAGAAGTCAGATAAAAAAACATACCATCCCAGCAGATAAAGTTCAGACTGAACTAATTAATGAGTAAGACTTGCATGTAATCTAAGATGCACTCTGTCTGATGTTTGTTTGTGTCTTTCGGCTTTTCCCAGTTAGGGGTCACCACAGCGGAACTCCGGTCCGCTAATGATTGGCAGTAGAGTTTTACGTGCTGGCTTGCTGGGCCTAATGCACAACCTTCAATTAAGGAATGCCCATTCACGCATGTCGCCACACAGAAGACACTCTAACTGAGAATCGAACGGGCAACATCTAACTGTGAGGCAACGACGCTACCGCAGCACCACCACTGCAGTTCATGCATGCACTCTGTCTGATGTTCTATACAATTTCCTGTAAGCATTTCTCACCAAACCTCTACTTGAACTCAAGTGGGACCATATTCAGGATATACTCCATGAAGTGTAAAAAGAGAAAAAAGAGAACTAAAAGAAAAGAAAACAAAACAGGTTGAAACTGTCTTTTTTTTTTTACAATTTTCATAAGAGAATTGTAGGCTATAATCATAGGTATTCAAAGTCCAGGGCTTTGTGAATGACTTACTGTTATCTGTAAACTGCAATTCTACACTGATATGCAAAAGAAAAGGTGTTTATCATTTCTTATCTAGTGGAATATTTTTGTGGACACTCTGATGGTTTCATTAAAGAATAGAAAGGGGATGATAGGAAAGATTGTAGAAGGGGAGACAAAAAAAAAAGAGTGGACCACACAAGGGATACATCAAGAAGGTTTGTGTTGGAGGGCATGGGAGAAGATGAGTACTGTTTTTGCTAGAGATAGACCCTATTTTTTATTTATTTATTTATTTTTCATAAGAGGGTACTGTGGGTGAGACATAGGAAAGATGGTGAAGGATAAAAGATAGGGGAAGAAGATGTGCCAGCTGGAATTCCAGTACACTGAGTCTCAAACATGTCCACTGCAAGATGGTGTAGCAGTAGAGGACCTTGATGTTGAGGGGGTAGGGTGCCTGTGTCGGTGCGGTGGTTGACACCAACTGGGACAACATGTCTTCTACATACTAAAGGGAGGCTTCAAATGGCTGAATTATCCCATCCACTGCCTCCTTCAGTATGTCTTCAACCAAGCTCCAAAGCCCCTGTCTGTGAGGCTTGACATGCTGCCACATACTGGAGTGTCTGCAGGACAGGTGGCTCTATGCCGACCCTGTGAGGCCGTCCCTGGATTAGCAGAGAGAGAGAGAGAGAGAGAGAGAGATCAATCACTTGCCTAGGAGATAGTGAAAGGTCTGCTCCTGATGGATTTGAACCTTTAAAAAAGGAAAATAATTGGGAGAGAAACAAAACAGTAAAAGAGAAAAAGATGCATAATCAAAATAAGAAAAAGAGAAAAAAAGGGGTGGGGATAGACAGAAGAGAAAAACACAATAAATCCATGTAACACTGTTTACAAGACATTTCATACACTATTGAAATACTGCAGTAAAATCTTTATTGAAGTAAAACCTGTGTACAGGGAGAGTTTATGCATACAACGTGAGTAATGATTTGGGATGTGCTTTTGTACTTGAATAGTGCTTATGCATACTCAGGAGCGGCCTTAGGTCAACTGGTGCCCTAGGCAAAAGGGCTCCACGGCACCCCACCACAACACCCGATGCCCCCATCCTGGTCTATCTACACCAAATAAATACTGGGACAACATGCCTGTTAGACTGGTGCCCTAGGCGGCCGCCTAGTTAGCCTATGCCTAAGGCATATGTGCATACTTGTGATGAATTCACATGGCAAAGGCTTTTGAATTCTTTAAAGGGTGTGTGTATCTGTCAAGTTATTTACATGCAATACATTCAATACAGTACTAAAAATATGCTTTCTAATTAATTAAAGTAAACAGACTAAAAATTCAGTTAAACATAGTAACATTAGCTTGAACTATAATAGCCTCAGTTGAATTTCTTACTTCTGCAAAGCTATAAAAATATTTTCCTTATGGCCAATACAAAAAGCAGTTGTAAAAAGAGTCCAGAATTGTACAAACACATATTTGTTTGTATCTTTACAGTACTATAATGATTTATAACCTTTCTGCATGCTTTTTATACATACTACAAACTACTAAATTCTCCTGGACTTCAGTTATACGTAGCAGAAGATCCCCTCATTCTTTCTATTCTTCACTGTTGCTGCTGGGCAATTGTAGTTAAGTTCTTCCTTAGCTATTGTTAAAAGACAGAAGGCAATTCTTGTTTATGTATATTTTCATTTCTTGTATATGTCATTATTCTTGTTTAATCAATAACCATTTCTTGTTTTCTTTTTTATTTTCTCTTATACATGCATAGCTGTATGATTATGAATTAGTACAATACTGTGCCAATATTACCTATCATTCAAGAGGAAAATAAGAAGCATGAAAAATGTTTGAAATGTTGTTTACAGAGTACATGTAACACTATGTTCAGGTGCAACTAATTCACAAATGCAGTAATGTAGCAATTCATAGAAGTTTGCATTTCCTTTTCTGTACAAATGTGTCTGATTTGGCAGGTAATCTTGAATTCAAACAGTATCTTCTCAGCAATGTTTCTACCGTTTATTCACTTCACACAGCAACCCCTCACCCCTCCCCCAACCTGCAGTCTAACTAGGGTGCAGTGTGTAAAACTTCATCCAGAAGTGTACCTGGTTTAACCAGCACCCTGGGCTGATACTATGACCTAACACCCTTCCCCCTCTTCAAGAGAAGATAAAAAAAGAGCAATTCACTTTAATATTAAATTCCATTATTACAGGTAGATCTATGCCTCCACCCCCCATTGAAGAGCAAAAATGAAAAAAATGGATGTTCCTTCTACTGGGACACCAACCAGGTGGCCAGTTAAACAGCACAACCTCGTCCTCCTGTCTATGGCCATCAAAGTCCCATTTCTGTACCCTGCCCCCACCCAACATCAACATATTATATTAAAAAATATATTTCTTCTCTTAAACCATAGCAAACTGTAAGTTAAAAATGTAGCAAACAGTTGCTATAGTTCATACCCTGCCTGCACAGAACATTACAGCTCTCATGTTTCCATCAAAAAAAATGTCTTCTTCTTTTTAATCTGTAGCAAACTGCTTGCTACAAATGTAGCAAACAGGTGCTACAGTTTAAACCCTGTCTGCATGGAGCACTTCCACACTCATGTTTTAGATTTAAAAAAAATCATTTAAATCTATAGCAAACCACTTGCTAAAAATGTAGCAAACAGTTGCTACAGTTTATATGCTACCTATGGAGCTCAGGTTTTAGTTAGAAACAAATATATATATTTTAACTTTTAAACTGTAGTAAACCACTTGCTGTAATGTAGCAAGCAGTTGCTGCAGTTTAGACCACAAACAGAGTGCTACAACTTTTAAAAGCTGGCATTGCATTAAATAAAGATCAGGATCAGCTAATTGTACCCCCAACAATTTGTGCCTGGGGCAATTGCCCCTCTCACCCTGCCCTACCTATGCTACTGACTTCAGCCATGTTGTACATGCAGTTAGAAATACTTTTGAGCAAACAACTGTGTTAAGCAACTGTTTTAATTATATTTCTATGGTCTATGCAAAACTGGCTTAAGAGCACTACCACAGAGAGTCAGCTGGAAATGGTCAGAGTACTCCAGAGCAAGGGTGATGATTTCCAGCAATACTTCCAAATGGCAGACAGCAGAGATAATACCATGGTCATACTGATGTGTAGCATGGTGGCACACAAAGCATCTGTCACCGCCTATATTTGTATTCTAGTTAGGACATACCAGAGTCAAGCTGGTGTGCAAGGAGCAGAGGATGGAGTACTATCAGGATACGTGGGTGGAGATCACATGACACTATCACTGTTGCTCAAGACAGTAATGTCAGTAGTGAAAGTGAACAATCACAACATGGGTCATACAGGCCATGTCAACGTTCATTTACAACTAGCTGAACCTTACATTTGAGGTCACAATCACAGTCAATCAGCAGTCTCAGATCAGTGACAGCATGATCACCTTCATCAAGTAGGTCACAACATCAGACTAACACCTACCTTACAATTCTCATGTTATTCCCTCCTTCAAATCAATTTCACCATCACTTAGCCTATCAATAGGAGATGTGTATGAGTCATTTGATCTTGAACAACTGTGAATCAGCTTCAGTGACACAGATGTCTGTTTAGCTGGAAGGGGTTTGGGTGGGGGAATTTGCAAATGTATGTATTTCATCAATTTAAAAATAGTATGTATGCCATCAATGAACATTTGACAAAATTCAATGCTACACGTATTGTTATTCTTAGAGGTGACAGCTACCTAAAACAAAAAAAAATAGTAATGAACAAACATTTTCAGGAGAAATATATCATAAACAAATTACACATTGCTATGAGTATCCTGCCATAAAACCTTATACTGCTGCCACTACACTCTCCCCACTGCACAAGTGATGATAGTTTCTGAAGTCAGAATTTGTGTATAACACTACAAAGTTAATCTAATGTTCAGTACAATAGAATAATCTAAGAAGAAATGGCATATATAAAGAAAACATTTAAAACATTTGCAATGCATTAACTCATGAAGTATTTTGCTGTTGTCACTAGTCCTTACTTTTGTATAATGAGTTAGTTATTAAAGTAGAACTTATTCATGACAGTAGACAAAAAAAAGTCCAAGCAAAACAAAAAGAGCAATCCAGCAAAACAGCAAAAACTTAGTTAAAAAGGCAGAAAAAAAGCAGGCCAGGCAGAAATGTAAAGCAAGCCAAAACTTTTAATAAAACTTTCTACAAACTGATTAAAATAAATAAAATAAACAGGATAAGCATTTTCATATACACAAGTATTTCTTCATATCCATAAATTATATGGATCTGAAAAAGTACCTGTGTGTATATGAAAGCCCTTTCCTGTTTATTTTATTTATTTTAAAAAGTTTGTACAAAGTTTTATTAAAAGTTTTGGCTTGCTTTACATCTCTGCCTGGCCAGCTTTTTTTCTGCATTTTTAACAGTAGAAAAAAAGTTGAATTATGCTCTATCTGATGCCTTTCAACATCACTGAAAAGGAATCAGTAATCACTCAGGCAAGGCAACAACATAAATATTATTCTAATAGATAATAAAAACATATTTAATATGGAAAAGAATGTCAAATGAACACTGACTGCAGACCATATACCACACAGCACAGCCCACAGATATCACTGAATGCATCAATTATACTATATGGGGGAATTTAATAAAGCCTACATGGAGTGATTTTCCATGTAGGCATAGTGGCACAGAGCTTACATGGAAGTAAGCAGCTGTGCAATTCAGTTAACAGAGCAGAGGGGCATGCACAAGTGTGCGGACATGGAAGTGTCCATGCCATGCAATTCACCTCATAATCATGTGAATTGCATGCAAATGAGGGTGCTGGAGTTATCTTATAGTTCATAGTTCATAGTTTGGTACTAGGCTATCAGCCCTAGGGCCTATACAAGCCTAGCCATAACAATTCCCTGGCTATTTCTTCCCACACTATTTACTTTCCTGGACCCCTGTCTAGCAGGGTGACCGACGTGATCCCCGGGGTGAATTTCCTTTCTCCCATCCAATCATCAAGGTTCCTTTTGAATAGGGCCAAAGAGGTGCTCTGCTTGACATGTATGGGCAGTCTATTCCAGAGTCTGGGGAGTCTCTGGGTCAGGAACCTATCCCTCCAGCATGTTTTGTTTATTGTGATGACAAGGTTTAGATCCCTGGAGCATGTTGCTCTGAGGGATTGGGATTTCTTTAAGTGCAGCATGTCCAACAGCTCTGGGTTTGACATGGCCTTGTATGTTAAGCGGAGATTGCCTCGGATTGGACGATATGCGACAGAGTATAGCTGGAGTTTTTTAAGGTGGTCAGCATAGGGCATCTGCTTTAGGCCTGTGATTCTTTTAGTGAGGTAATTCTGCAGCCTTTCCATTGTTGCAGATGTCTTGAGAGGTACATACCAAATGGGGCATTGTATTCTATAATGGGTCTCATGAGGGATGAGTACAGTGGGACAATGACCTCCTTTTTTCTGGATGAAAAGCCCTTAGTGATGAGGTGTGCCACATAGAAGATTTCCTGACTGTTGTGGTGATGTGGTTATTGAAGGTGAGACCACTGTCCACCTGTGTTCCTAAGTCTCTTATCACACCTTCTACCAAGCAGATAGGCAGTCCTCCTGACCCTGTGTTAGTGTCTGAAGTGTACACAAAAAATTTCCATATACAAGAAAATAAAAATTGAACAGGGGCTGTAAAAGCCCATGTAGAAGGTCAGAAATTCCATCTTAGGCACAGATATGTGCAAAACAATGCCCTGTGTGTCCAAAATATAATTGGAAATAATTTAAAATAAATATTTTAATTAATGCCCATATCATGCCCGCAGATAAAATCCATGTAGCCCCAGAACTGCAATGGTGTCTGAAGGAGAGGTAGCTGACATCAAAAGGGGAGGTGTCACCATATGTCTAAGCACATTGGAGCTCAGCGGCACCCGTTTGAGTGGCACACTGCTCAGCTGAGCAGGGGTGTGTGTCCAGTGCAGCTAAGCTTTGTTTAGCTTCGAGGTGCATGTTTTAGCTTGTTTGAGCATGTTTGCATAGTGTGCAGCTCTTCTGAGTGTGCCCATCCATGAGGGTGTGTCTACTAACTGCTAAGCATTGTTTATATGAGTGGCATGGGTTTGTGCCCCACACCACAGTGCTTAGCTGGAAAGGCAGTAAAAAAAAAAAGGAAACTGCCTGTGAAAGCCAGTCATGTATAAATTACTGATTATCCTTGTTCCACTTTCACTGGATCATTCAAACCCTTCAATGATGTACCTGGCAGGTGGAATGCATCATAGTTAGTCAACTACACAGGCCGTATCTGCAGCAGAGCACTATAAATTATGAATACATCCTACAATCTGATTTTCCCCCATACTCTGCACCGTTGGAGTACAGACTTGGGAATTTTAACTGCAGAATGCTAGAGGCTGCTGCTGTGCTACATCTGTATGTGCTAGATGCTGATGACAGTGCTGATGCTGACAATAGGCCAAGAATGAGAAGGAGAAGACTGTTCAGGCACAGGCTAACCTTCCAGGAGTTACATGAGCTGGAAATTGTACAGCATTACAAGGTCGACAGAGACATACTAAAAGAACTCCCCAAGCTCTGCTGCCCTCAACTCAGACCCAGAGCCAACAGAGGGGAACCCATCCCAGTGGGAAAAAAAGGTATGTGTAGCCCTTAGAATACTAGCTACAGTTACTTTTCAAAGACCAACTGGAACATGATTGCAGTCTCACGGGCATCAGCATCCAGGGTACTCCACCAGTTCCTGGCTACCATGCAAACACATGCCAGTAAATACATTTATTTACCCCACACCTCTAATGATAATGACAGCAATATGCAACTCTTGTACTGTGTAGCACACCATCCTAAGGTACTGGGTGCCATAGACTGGACTCATGTCCAGATCAAAGCACCGCCCGGTAAGCAGGGTAGAGTCTAAGTCAACTGCAAGGGGTATCACTCCATCAACTGCCAAGTCATGTGCAATGCCCAGGGCATTATCATGAATATGTGTGTGCTGGCAGCCCTGGCAGTTATCAAGACTCCCATATCTGGCACCCATCACAGCTGTACCAGATATTTCC
>NC_056733.1:1917436467-1917518967 GCF_019279795.1 Protopterus annectens | reverse complement strand
TCCTGAGCATCTATCTGGTGTTGTGTTCAGGATGTGCCTGTGCCTCCATGATGGACCAAAACATGCATTGAGTGACCCATGATGTGACATCTGTGACAGGTGGTGGATGGGCAGCAGTCCTCCTTCAAGCACCCCTGTCAACCTGCTTGTGTGGGCCCTCACCAGCTCTCTGGCTATGGCTAGGGTCTACATGCACTGATGCCATAGTTGCCACACTCTCCTGTTCGATATCACCACACTGCGACTGTCTGATATCGGTGGCCGCAAGGGACTGGGTATGTGTGGGCATACTGACTGTGTGCGGGGACAATGGGGGAGGAACTGGTATGTAAACCCAAGGGACAGATTCAACAACCCCACCTGTGCCTCACTATGGTCACCATCATCATCAGAGTCCAATGAGACACTGACATCAAGTTGAGACGGGGAAACACTCTAACCCCCAAAATTCACCTGTGAGGAGAAAGACAAAACAAGTACATTACTATCTGCACTATTATGTATGGTAATCCACACACACACACACACACACACACACACACACACACACACACACACACACACAGGTGAGGATCCACTACTGCATTACACACACCACATCCTATTTTTGATCCCATGCACAACACACAAGCAGACTACAACATACATAGAAAAGATAGGCTCTTTATAACATGCACTGCAGCTACATCTGGTTACTATACACCTGTGAGATAAGCAATATTTCTGTGTATGTGATAGACCTACACCTAGAACATAGTGCACCCGTCTTAAGCATAATATCCCAGTTATAGTATCACTGCCTCAGGTTTGTACCATCTCCATATTGTGTGTGAACAGGCAACTGTGAGTGATTGCCTCCTGTATAGCAGACTGCATAGACCTTCTCAAAAATAAGTGCAAATGCGTTACTGCTCCTACAAATACACAACTGTGATTACTCATTCAATGCACTTCAGTTAACCCCTCTGAAATGGAACATACAATTATTGTACTCTGGTTGAGTATAACAGTTGTGTCTAGGGCAAAATGACATCCCTTGACATTCTTTGGGTATATCTGATCCGTAAAACAACAGTATCACACTTACCAGATACAGGACCTTGGAATCTGGCCACACCTAATGTACCTATGGAAATGTGAGGGAGAGGTATTTTCAGCTATACTAAATGTGGCAATGGTACAGTGTAATATGTGCATATATCAATGTGTACAGTAGCTAATGTGACACTGCCTACATTTCTGACATTCTGAGTGTGTGCACAACTGTGCATTAAAATCAACCCCCCAATGCAGATTGACCTGACATCTGTGTACTGGTATACAGAGGCTATCACAATGACTGATACAGTATTACAGTGATGAACACAGGAAGCTTACCTGGCCGCTCCTCTGTTGTGGATGCTGTGGCACCCACCTCCACAATGTACGGGGTGATGGATGCTTAGGAGCTAGTGGCTGATCCCAGGTTCACCAGGAATTTTTCTCTGGCCAAGAGTGGTTGTTTTGCTGCAGTCCCTGTGCTGGTGGCAGCATGGTCCCTGGCCACAGCAGTAGCCCTTTGCAGTGCAGCATTGACCATATTGATTGGTTGGTGTTAGACCTGCTCGTAGGTTCTGTCCTGTAGCCCTCCTTGGTTGACTGCTGTTATGAGGTCAGCCCATAGTGTTGCACATTGTTCATGATTCTGATGACTCCTGGACAGCAGAATGTTATGATGCAGTCTGAGGTCATCCAGGATAACATTGTTTTCAGCATCTGAAAATGGTGGGTGCCTCCTTCAATGCATCATTTCTGAAAGAAAACAAGAGGGGAATACATCACAGGATGAGATACATTGCTATCTACTATGTACAGACCCTGCACATCTAAATTGGCCTGCACTCTCCACTGCTACCTCACATGTCATACCCCACAATCTATCAACACACTATGTATGTGGCAATCACCAACATAGTAGCGATACTGGTTATGTCCCTGTGTGCCATGACAGAGTGTGCTGTATATCTCCACACCCATCAATGTCATCTACTGTGGTGTGGCCCCTATGGGCAAAGTCCCACTACTATGTAATACAGCCACTTTCAGAAAAATAGGTGTGTTTCATTACAAGTATATGGGGACAGTCCAACAACATAAGTGTGCCACAATGACAGATAGCAATGCAAACCTTATGTAGGATATCTTCCCTGTAGACATCATGCTTCTCCAGTACACAGGTGTTTGTGGAATGTGTATGTGTGCCTGACATATGTGGTCCTTTTGGCACAAACATGTAGATGTCTGGCAAGCGGTTGGCCAATAACTGATGGCTGTTCTTACAATATAGAGAATCTGGCTGTCACATGCCAGAAACCTCAGTAAAACAGTTATGCTACAGTAATATCTGTTACCCTATTCAAACTCTTACCTTGTACGACCAACATGTACACTCTGTTGCTGAGGTTGGATCTGTCCACCTCCCACTAATAATGGTTATGACCCGAATTCCTGCTGTAAGTGGTTGCCAGGTATTTTAGCCATAGCTCTCTAGTGATGAGATATGAATGTCAGCAAAACAATGACCTAGACAGAATACATCAGGGACAGCCAGGAACACCTTTACAATATCTGAACTATTCCTGTGTGACATTTACAGAATGAGAGGAGATGAGTGACAATACATCATGTGATATGTCAGCTGTGTCCACCCTTACTTACTGTCAATATGTCTAACACATAATCTAGTAGCATTCATACAAGAGCTGACCTGTAGGAGGGAGTGAGATTGTCACAGCTGCAATTTAATTCACAGCAGGTACAGCTGAGAGGCATGCCTGTAGCTGCTGAACAGCAGAGTATCACCAACATGTCATTCCCCAAGATGTACTACAGGCCTACTGTTGTAATCACTATTTCCCATAACTGCATCCTCCCATCTGCGTCCCATTATATGGAGGTTTGTATTACATACCTTGTAGAGTGACGTAATCCTTTTGTGAACAAATCCTCAAGAACAATGCTTGTTAAATCACAAGCTGTCTTGGTAAAGCAAGTTACATACCTGTTTCCCATAGGGATCTGCTTGTTTTTTGTAGGTAATGCTCATTAACAGGTAATTGCCTGTGCACCAATTCATGGCTGAGACTTGTTAACTGCATCCAGAACAGCTGGGTTGAATTTTCATTAGCCAATGACATGGCACTACAGTGCAATATTTAGGACCTTCATGTAGGCCTTGGCCCCTTTCTTAGTCTTTGAGATGGACATTACTGAGGTGTGGAACTACAGCATCACAGAGGGTAGGGACAAATACTGTCCATTGTTGAAATTTATGAGGTATGTCCACAGTTTTGCATGCTGTGTTTGACCATTGTCAAATAACATTGTGATTATCTGGCTAGTGTTAAACTTTGTGGGTTGAGATCAGTAAGGGGGAGGAGACATGTGAGTGTCAGACATCATACCTGTCACAATATGCATGCTGCTGCAGTAGCTGCTGGTGGGTCGCTATTAAATGAACAAAAGTTACAAACCCCGAATGCTCGCATGAGCGAAAATGCCACAACTCAAAGTTGCTTTTTATTCATCTCAGTACAGTGAAGGTCGGGATATTTACCCTTTCTTCACTGTATTGTGATCTCAGAGTTGGAATATATATGTAGCGGGGGGTGTGGGGGCACAGCCCCCCACAATAATATTTTCAAGTTGCAGCATTTTTGCTCATGTGAGCATTCAGGATTTGTAACTTTTGTTTATTTAATAGGGACCCACTGCTGGTTTATCAGCTCACTATGTTTGTAGGGGCAAACTGTGAAACATGTCCCTGTCACTCAACCTTTGCTCTACCCCCACCTCTTTATGCATGGATGTTGTCTGGATCCCTTTTTCTAGGGGGTTGTGAGGTATGGTAGGTCTGTAGCATGTAGCTTAACATACAGCTGCATATGTTGCAGGCTACAGCTGCTGCTGCAGCCTAGGACATGTAGGGGTGGGCGTGAACACTTTGGTGGATAGCAAGCTGTATGTGTCACTGAGGGAGCAGTGTTAGCTCTGTCTTTACAGCAGAGCCAGGATGAGGGTACCCATAGTCTAGTCGAGGCATGTGCTTAAGGTACATATGTTATGTAACAGTGCCAAGCATAGAGTAGTAGGTGATATATAGGTAGACTATACCAATATGTGCAGTGTGTCCCCACCTACAGGCCTTTGACTTGCAAACATGGGTAACAGTTAATTCAGTAGCAGCAATCTATTTTCGTTAAAATTGCATGACTCAGTCATTATTTGCTGTATTTACAAGAATGTAATTGAAGTGCGACACCCTGGATTCAAACCCAGGACTGTGGATAGCAAAATGTACTACATGCAAGGCATTTTATAGACTGAACTACTGAGTTAGTACTGCAACAGCTTTATTTGCAAGATCTATGTGCATGCATAGAGCCTGTGACAGAATTTGCATTAGCATGTGTTTTCTGATGGGTATAACATGTGATATTTAAATGTCTGTTACGAGTTTCTAACCTCAATCTTTAAAGACTTGCCACTACTTTAGCACACAGATATGTTTTTTTTGAAGACTGTGCCAAAACTAGCGAGCAAAGCTGTGGACATTCTGCAACAATCTGTACAGTTGACAGATATACCTGCTATCCCAGGCCTCACGTACATCCATTATTATTTAGTTAGCTGTGTAGTGGTGTAGTGTCTGCGTCCCAATTGCAAATACACTCTCATTTTTCCCATTACATGTACTTGCAGTGTGTCACTGCAATCGGTATATGTTGCTGGAGACACGTATTTAAATTCAGAGATATATGGCCAAGTGGGCTAATGCACTGTGCCTTTGCTGATAGAGGCCAGGGTTTGAGATGTGGCAGGGGTGGTTGTTTTGCATAGGTGCCTAACACTGTCAAAAAGATATTATGATTAAGGCAGTTTTAAGTGGGTTTGCATGGCACGCTGATTAGCTCCACTTAAACCCACACTAAAAATAAAAAAAAGAAAATAAAAAGGAGGTGATAGGAAAGTGGTGAAATGGGGACAAGCAGGGGCAAAAACATACTGAAAGATAGGTAGGGTTGTTCAGGAAGGGTGTAAGAAAGGACCATAGTTTTCCAT
The DNA here is from genome assembly GCF_019279795.1 of Protopterus annectens. Classification (NCBI taxonomy): domain Eukaryota; kingdom Metazoa; phylum Chordata; order Ceratodontiformes; family Protopteridae; genus Protopterus; species Protopterus annectens. The sequence goes on along the minus strand of NC_056733.1, from coordinate 1,917,513,867 downwards.
TTTTTGTACAGCAACCTCTGTGCAGGTTTTACAGAATTTTGAATTTGGAACCTCACACCCCAGAAGGAGGGATGAGGGCGACATAAGAGTGTTCAGTAATTAATGTAATTATTACTTGTGTCCAGTGGACATGTGTGCAAGATGGAGAGCTATGTATGGGGCGATATTTCGATATTTTTTTGGCTGACAGGTGCCCATTTTTTTAAGGAGAGAGTGGAATGTTGGGATATAGGTACATGTGGGGAAGTAAGTTGGGTAGGAGAGGTTGCATTTGCAGACAGACAAGGCAGCATACAGGGGAGTGTGTGACACATGAGAGGGGTAAACAAATTTGATGGGGGGGTTGTTGTGGAATCAGAGGTGCATGTGCCTCCAGGTGGCAGCAGCATGACTGAGATCCCCATCCATGGGCAGTCAACACTACTCCTTCACTGCCTCAAATATGGCTGTGCTGGAGACTGGGCACCAGGACCCTCAGGCCCCACTAGGTTGTCCATTCTGCCCTCATTCCGGCACTCGTTCATAACTGCGATGACAATCCTGTGCACCATGGCTGTTAGTTGTTCCTGGGTGACAACTCACACTCCACCCCCGCTCCCAGGAAGGAGGATGAGCTCTGTCCCCTGAGATGGCTCCAGCCAAAGATGGTGCAGGGCCAGCAGAGGGGGAACCACCAACTTGCATCCGAGAAGAGCTGGTAGCTGGTGCCACTGCTGGCTGAGGTAGGGTAGGCAGATCACCAGGAACCAGCTGACCCAGACGTACTGTCGATATGGAGGTAAAGCAATAAACATAGGTATGCTGTGAACAAAACCATTGTTAGTAATAACAGCATGCCATATCATTTGAAATACCTCCATTATAGTTATTTGCATATTATATAGCCACTGTGGTATCTGCGGTGGTGGTGCTGCGGTAGCATTGTCACCTCACAGTAAGACGCTGTCCAGTTCGACTCTCAGCTAGAGCATCTTCTGCGTGGAGACATGCGTGAATGTGCGTACCTTCATTGAAGGTTGTGCATCAGGGCTGGCAACTCAGCACGTAAAAATCAACTGCCAATCATTAGCGGACCAGAGTTCCGCTGTGGCGACCCCTAACTGGGAAAAAGCCCAAAAACACAACAACAACATATAACCACAGTGGTGCAGCAGTTAACATTGTTGCCTCACAGCAAGAGGTTCTCCCGGCTGGAGTGCCTTCTGTGTGGAGTCTGCATGTCCTCCCTGTGGTCAAGTGACATCTAAAGACATGCAGGTAGGTGTGTGCGTGAATGGGCATGCCTTCCATGAAGGATGGGTGTCAGGCTGGCGACTCAGCACTGTAAAAAAATCCACTGCCAATAATTAGCGGACCAGAGTTCTGCTGTGGCGACCCCTAACTGGGAAAAGCCAAAAGACATTAGTTTATAGTTATGTGCATATTATGTGAAATACAACAATAAATAACAGAAAAGTCAGTATATTAACAGCATGCCAGTAACAGTTATGGCATAAGGCCAACAGAACAGGTAATTCAACAAAATATGCTAATATCCAACCATAGTCATATATAACTGTAATAAAACACATGTCCAAAATAAGGTTTATGGCACAGCATATGATAATAGTAATCCATAACCAATATATAACAATAATAAATATATGAAGATAACAGGTGGGGGGAGAGAGAGAGAGAAAAGCAGTCCATTAATACCATCATGGCCTATATAGTTGACAACAATGATGCTAGTGTGCCCTATAGGTGCTGTAACACATACATACCTCTCAAGCTATCCACATGGGAAACAATGGGCCAAGCAGTAACACCTGCAGGTACACAACAACAAAGAACACATGCACATCAAGTGGACCTATATAACTACCAAGAAGTACTGTGGGCTAATGTACTGTTAATTTTATATTGACATATAATCATGTCGATGATACATGTGTGACAGAAGGATTACATAAGAGTAATTACATTCTGTGACAGCGTGACACTTGAGAGACATGCATGTGTACAGTACAGAGAGTGCACAACTATCATGCCTTGCTTGGCAGGCATGGGGATTGTACCTAAGTGCACTGACTGCAGGGGACATATTCATTACATGTAGCAACTGACTGCATCAACCTTTACTGGACACTCCAGAAATATAGCCATACCTAGACTGCACATTTTTATATTTTTTAGTTTATCATATTTTGTTATTATTGAACCTGTGTCCTTTATTGGGTTGATAAATAGCACATACATGATCAATGATTTTAACAGTCTGTGACATCTGAACAAACATTTATTTACACACATTATGAGCTATCTCACCACTTTACCTGTATCCCTGTGGAAAGAATGATATCTGTTATCACACATTTTATTTCTTTTAGTGTATCATATTTTGTTATTATTCAACCTGTGTCCTTTATTGGGAGGTTAAGTAGCACATTTGTGATCAATGATTTTAACAGTCTGTGAAATCTGAACAATTATTTACACATACGATGGGCTACCTCTCCCATTTATCAGTAGTCCCTGTGGAGAGAATATCTGTCATAATAACATATTGTATTCAGTAATAGTTATTAGTACTTAGCACTGGATTCGAACCCTGGTATGTATGTAGTAAAATGCACTTTAGACACAGCATTTAATAAACTGAGCTACTCAGTCACTGCTAACACCTGATTGACTGATTTTGTCCTACAACTTACCTGGAAGCAAAATATTACCTGGTACTACTACTACCACAGTGTTCTAATACAGTGCAGTGACAGTTGGATACACCTGCATGGAATGAAATCATGGCAGGGAGACTAGGTAACCTATACATTACTAAATAAAATGCAGGTGTACACAATATATTGTTACTCGGTTGCAATATCAGCTCCCATTCCGCAAGTATTGCATAAGGTATCTGTTTACTACAGGTGCCTTCATACATTTACTGGTGTAGTTCTGAGTTTTTATTGAGCAAGTGTCAATGTAATCCAGGTGTTGCAATACAACTGTAATTCCACATTTATTGTGATTGAAACTTTATTTCATTTAGTTTATCATGGATGATGCTTTACTCTATCTTGCTTATTGCAGTACATTTGGCAGTACTCACTTATTGCAGTCCAGGTCTATGACCACATTCAAAGCAATACAATCAAAACGGTATATACCTAATGGCAGTTAATACTTTACTCTTTCTTGCTTATATGACTATAGCTTGGAAGATACATCCGTACTCACCACAGTCATGGTGCAACCTAGCCAAGTGCCCTGCACGCACCTCGATATAGCGAGCTGTTGGGAGAGAAACACATCGTTATGCATACCAGTTTAGCAGACATTCAAGGTTAAATATCTTGGAAAATAGCACCAAAAGGACTGCAAGTATTACCAATCAGTAGCATAACCAAAAGGTCTTCTTTATTCACAATAAAATTGAGCACTTTCATGAGAATATAACAAACACTTCCTCAGAATGTTAAAATGTCCCTAACTCTAAGTTTAAATAACCCTACCTAAGAAGTCACATGACTCAAAACATAACTAAACAAAAGGTGAATCCTCTTAACGTTGCCCCTGTTACTAAAAATAAAACTGAAAATACAATACAGTATTTTGAAAAAAACTAAAACATGTAAAAATACACACAAGTACTATGAAAATATTAAAACTAATTCTAAAAAAAATGTTAAACATAATATGACATAAGCCTAAGTACACCTGCTATAGAAATAGAATCAGTTAAACGTGGGGATGAAGTAAAATTCAATTTTAATTGCCAATACAATTCTGTACATTCTATCAAATCACACCATGGACCCCTCCAACAAACTTTTATTAATGGTGTCAATGCCAAAAAATAAAAATCCATGATCTGGGTTCATCTCTAAATGACAATATAAAGCATTAGTACTTCTCTTATGCTTAATATCGTATATGTGCTCATAAATTCTTTCCTTAAAACTATGAACAGTCTTTCTAACATAAAAACTTGGACATTCTTTACACAAGGCCAGATATACTATTCCCACTGACTTACAGATAGAAGTGGAATTTAGTTTTAACTTTGATTCTATTCGCAACCACTTTTTCTTTTCCAGGATGAATGGTCACTGAGTACAGATGCCACACTTAAAAGTGCCCCACCTCTTGTCACTTATGCTGACAAACAGTATATCATTACTTTCTAACATATTTTTAATGCATCTGGCCCTCCTAGTAACAAAAATAGGCCTGCTACCCAGAATATTGGAAATCCCTTCAAAGGCTTTAAAAATAATCTAATTGTGTTTAATGATATCCTGAATCCTAGAATATTCATGGCTATATGTGGTAATAAATTGGCAGGTATATTTGAGCCAATATATGATTGTTCTTAGAAGTCAAGATAGGTGTAATATTTCCCTGCCTCCTTTTATTAAGAAATTCATCGTATATAGCCTTAGTTAAACCGAGGCAATATCCTCTGGCCATGAACATTTCTTTTAAATTGTCACATTTCTCATAAAACTGGACATCACTGGAAATCATACATGCTAGTCTAATATATTGCCCCTTGATGATCCCACTCTTCTGATGGACTGGATGGCAACTACTGTAATGCAGTATACTATTTGAAAAAGTTTATTTTCTAAAAATAGAACTTTGTATACATTTATTGATGTCATCCTTGTACACTAATACTTCCAAATAACTAATTCTGTCTTTAATATAATGGTGAGTAAACTTTAAGAAGGAATTTGTAGAATGCAAGTAATCCAAAAATGTATTATGTCTGCGTCCTTATCATCCCAAGTAATAAAAATGCCATCCAAGAACCTGCCATAAAAATGCCAGGGTGGCACATTGTCGTTATGAAATATAAAACGTTTTTCCCATTGCAATAAGACAATGTTGGCAAACACCGGTGCGCAACTTGCAGCCATTACAACTCCCTTCTTCTGCTGGATAAACTGTTCATCTGTAAATGAATTAAACTATTTTTTAACACCATATCCAATAAAGCATGTAAAGCATTCATTTAATTTGGCATCAAAGACCCCTGACTCAAGTATAAAATCATGGAACATTAACATTCCTATATCCTGTGGAATCACATTAAACAAATTGGCCACATCTATTGTGACAAAAGTCAAGGTAGAACTGTATTTAACCTCTCTCAACCTGAATAAAAAGCCTGAGTCTTGCATTGTATGGTGGTGTTTAAGAACCAATGCTTTCACTTTTTGATTTATATATACAGCCATAGGGTGAGTAATATTGTCATTGCATTGTCATTTTTATTTTTAGTAACAGGGGCAATGTTAATAGGATTCACCTTTTGTTTAGGTGTGCTTTGAGTCATGTGACTTCTTAGCGAGGGTGATTTAAACTTAGAGTTAGGACCTTTTTAACATTCTGAGGAAGTGCTTGTTATATTCTCACGAAAACGCTCTCATTTATTGTGAATAACAAAGACCTTTTGACCACGCTACTGGTTGGTAATTCTTGCAGTCCTTTTGGTGCTATTTTTGTTGGCTCTCAGTTTTAGCTATTTTCTTCATTTGGACATATGTCTTCTGCAGGTTTTCTGAGTGGTAATGGAGCTAGGTCACGTCCCAGTTTGGAAGAACTCCAGAAGAGTGTGGGACAGCTTACTTTATTAGTACAACAACTCATGGAACATTCAGCAAGTACAGGGACTGGTTCACTAACCCATTCTGATTTCAATCGTACACCTGCTTGTTTAAGGGATCCCCTCCCTTCCACTTCTGTGGTTTCCTGGAATGAAGGGGCTGAGAATATCAATTTGAACAGCTGGTTGCAGTCTTCCAGTTATTTGCAGATGTGAGTAACGAATATGGGTCTTTTAGTGAGACCTTGGCTACTTTCGAAAAGGTGCTGCTTCAGTATCAGAAGTTAAAAGTGGAAAATATTTTTTAACAGAGTGTATCTATTCTGAAAGGGTTCCTGGGGGCTTCACCTATGGAAGTATCCCAATGGTCTGTTAGCCATTTCTCTGTTACACTTGGAACTGATTAAGTTGTTCAACAAACAGGGGGTGGAGTTACTAAAGATATTAAGGAAACATAATCAGATCAATATTGACTACCTTATGAAAGAAGCGGAAGCTTTAGACAGTAAAATTAAAAATGATGCATTATTTTCTGTACAAATATACAGTATTCTGCCATTTTCTGTAGAATAGACACCGTTGTTTCTGATATACAAAAGAAAAAAATGCAAAAAACTTGATCGTGATCGATGTGAGTACCAGGAATGAAAAGCCTACCCCCAACCTATAAGAGGGCAGGGTAGGCGGAGCAACGAGAGCAGAGTTCAGGATGAAGATTCTCCATTAACAGAAAACATGCACAATGATGATCATAAAGAAGCATCAGTCCCTTTGGATTCCGCTCCCCCCAGGAGATCAGAGAGATTAAGGAATCAGAATCGGAATCATTTTGGCAGCAATGAGGGTGGTTTTTGACTGCGGACACATTATCAGCACCCCTGGAACCGAGGGAGAACCAGGGGAGGATACATGAGGTGCAATTCATTTCACCTGCAAGAACAGAACTTTTAGATTGTATAACTACTACAGGTACTGTTGTTGAGACATTTCCACTTATTTTAACTAATCAAAGTGGAGGCTTTAAAGTATACAATTTTACCAGCTGTACATTTGATGAATGTTTGCCCTCTGTACTATGTAAAGGTTTAACTTTTGTGCCTACTGCTCCTGCAAATATTGAGTCACTAATGATTGACTTAAAATTGTATTTGAGAAAGTTAAACTTCAAATTGTTTAATGGTGTTGATATTACATTTGTTAATAATGTTTTATGAAGAAATAGTATATTCAATCCTGTATTGGCTACACCTTTAATTATTTTTGAAAAAAGTGTGAATTTAACTTTAGGGAATTGTTAAAAAGTAGAAGTATGAACACTCATGTGAGTAGTTTAACCAGTACAGAGCAGCATTTATTGAGAGATCTCATGAACAACAAACAGCTTAGGGTGATGAAGCTTGACAAGGGGGGGGGGTGGGATCATTGTTATGTCTAAAGTAGGTTATTTAAGCAAAATGTTTAGTCATGTTTTTGATGAAGATTTTAATGAACAGACTTTTCTGAGTTACATCAATATATGTTATGTGAAAAATTGTTTTTTTTCTACAGGACATGTAAGATCTGGAGGAAATTTCCTGAGAAACTTTTGATTTTCTACAAGTTAAATTCCCAGTGAACCCCCCCCCCCCTTTTGGTATCCACAAAATTTGTAAGTGCCTCGTGGATCCCCCGATGAGGCCTATAGTCAGTGCTAGAACTTCTATTACTCACCCTATGGCTGTATATATAGATCAAAAATTGAAAGCATTGGTTCTTAAACACCCCCATATAATGCAAGACTCTTGGGATTTTTTATTCATGGCTTTTAGAAGTCTGACCATGACCCTGGACTCCTTAATGCTCCACCACTGCACCTGAAAGCATGTACCCTCTCCAACACCTGCCGTAGTATCCTCACAGGTTGAACTCCAACAGATTCTGCAGAATTCCTGTCTATTGTGCTTAATATACCTTGTTTTCCTGCACTTTAATGCCATTGGGCAGTTTAAAAAATACTGAAGGACACGCTCAGACTCATCCAGGCACCTGAAACTGCTTTCAGTTGGCCAAAAACCCTCTCAATGAAATTACAGGTCTGCGACAGGAATGTGTTACTTGTCTCCTCTGCAACTCCACTTGGATTTCTCTCTTGAGTCATGAGCACCTATAGAAAAACAGAGAGAGAGAGAGAGAGAGAAAAGAGGGGGAAACAAAACAGAAAATAAACATTAAATTACTACTTAAATAAAATGTAACAAAAATGACATTTCCACTTACCAACAAAATGACCACTGAGCATCCTACTATGTATGAAGAGTTGGTACAGTGAGCCAGTGTGTCACATATAAGAATCATGTGTACTGCCAAGATTTTGGTCAGAAACACTGAGGATGTACACCCCCATGAGTCACACACTACCTGGCAAATGATGGAATGATAGCCCTTCCTATTGCGGTATCACTCCCCCTGTGGACCAAGAAAATCCCTAAATGTAACATGGTGCAATCTAGCCCACTGAATGTCTCAGAGAAATGTTCCAGCCCATAGCAGGCACTCATAGTCCTGGCTTGGTCCTGAGTTGTCACAGGCAAATAGATGTACTGATCCACATGTGCCAATAGTACATCCAGGAACTACTGCAGTATCTTCATAGCAGAAGCCTATGAGATCCACAACATGTCCCCAGTCTGATCTGGAGCATCCCTGTAGTAGGTATAGTCAGGGATATGCATACTTTGGTGTTCACATGGGATAGGAAGTCCACACATTCCTCCAGTACCCCTTTGAGGGTCAAACATACCCACTAAGACCATTATAATGTCACTGTCCACTATGTACCTATCAATGATTTTCTGAGATAGAATGAGTAATCCTTTCCTTATATTTTCATCTTCTTGGCTGGCAAGCATCACTGGGTACAAGTGGTTTTGGTCCTTTCAACTCAAGCAATTCATACCTGTGAATAAAGCTCACGGAAAGTGATAGTATTTTCACCAATTGTAACTCCGATAGATTTGGCAGGGCTTTTCTTTCAACCAGTGTGGAGTAGCAGGAAAAGCTGACTATGAATCACAAATGGGGAAAAACATACATCAGTATTATACAAAGATTTGCTTCACTCCTCACTTCCATTTCATTATTCCAGCTTTTGCACAGGTCATAACCCACTGGCATAAATGGCCTCTATGACTCACAGCTCAGCTGTTCTCTTTCATGAACATCTTAGTGGCCTAAGCACATTTGTGTAACTACGAATACTGGCCAGAGAGTTGAGCATATGTACTGCTAATTCAGAGAATTATAGAGTTATCTGACATGTATGGGTGTTTTGGAGGATTACAAAGCAGGATAGTATAACAAATTTGACTAAAGAATGTATATAAACAATCTATAATTATTCCTGCAATGAATGGTTGCTTTGGAAATGTAGTACCTATTAAAGTAGGAGTATAGAAAGACTGCTTCTTGAGTGCTGCTATATTCAGTTTACGGGCTAATAAGATTTTACACAAAATGGATACACAGGAACTGTGTTAGGAAGTTGGTTGTTCTGAACAATGTAAGTGATGTTGGGTCACTCCCATCATTTACAGTGTCACAATTATCCTCTAAACCCACACCAAGAAGGGATTTATACTTCTGGCCCCATTCCAATAATACTGAATCACTAACATTTCTTATAAAATTTAAGGGGAAAACTCGCTCTATAAACATATCTACTACCTTTGTATTCTCCCTTATTTGAAGTCATCTGAGCCACTCTAATACATTGCACTTTTATAAGACTCTTTCTAACTCATGGGGTGAGAACTATCAAAATGTAGGTATGAATTACTGAATGTAGGTTTTCTATAAATTTTTTAAACAAATCCCTCACCATTAGATGTTTTAAGGTTTTCAGATAATTTGTACTTTTGTTGTTATAATTCTAAATAAATTTAAAAAAAATGCAGTAGTACCTGTTTTTGGAATGAAAGTGCTGAATCTTTAAATAAATTGGATTTTTTACATTTTTTGAGATATTAATGCCTACTATTTGGTTATTAGAGTGGCATTTTGGTGTTCAACTTTTGCCTGATTAATCACTACTGTGCTATCTACTTTTGGTTCCTGGTTTGTTTGAATGGGGTCTATATCACATCATTGAATCACAATTAAGCAAATGCCTCTGCAGCGAACACTATTCAGGATACATACTATCCATCCAGCTAACTTTTCAGTGAAAAGTTTCCTAGGGCAAACTGATGCTAGTCCACCCTAGCGACCATAAACAAAACCATAAAATTTAACACCTATGCAGGTGGGGGGGGCTGTACCTCCCACACCCCCTAACTTAATATACCAACTTCGAGATTGCACTACAGTGGAGAAAAGGGCAAATGCCAAATGGTGGCCAACTATCCATTTGCCCTAAGAAACTTTTTTCTGAAAACTTAGTTTGATGGATAATATGTTTGTTGAATAGGTGTTCGTAGAAGAGGCATTCACTTAGTTGTGATTTGATGATGTGATATAGACCCGTTTGAATGATGTATGCTTTTGTGTTAGTTTTGGTTCCATGTTTCAGCAGTAGCAAGCTTTGTTAAGGTACACTGAGGCATGACTTTCCTATATATTTTCAACTAAATGTATGTATTACATTTCAGTTTGTATGAAATGGGTAAATTAGCAGTCTTTAGACAATTAATGTATGAAATCACTGCAAAGATGTTGGGCAATGAAGATGTCTTATTTTTAAACACTTTTAGAGTATAATTTAAAGTGTCACGTTTTGTTGAATTCTGTACTATGTAGAAACCACATATCCTTTGGTGCAGAAGGGCCTTGTTTAGGGCCATGCTTTCCCCAAGGTTGACAATATGTACATTGGTGTAGTCTCAACACTCACATATTTAATCAAATTAGGAGAATCTATATCTGGCTGGACAGCAGTGTGGATAATATTCCCCTTTTGCTGTGATGTCATTTATGCCACTGTACAAATGACATCCCATTAGTCTGAATAATATTCCCCTACACAAAATATAACAAAACGTATACAGTGAGCTTGCAGTAAAAAGAAACTTGAAAAAAACAAAAAAGCAACACAAACACCTTTCAATAGTTTAACACTTCTGTCTTTATTACCAAGACTTCATCAGAACAATTAAATAGAAGACAAGCTGAATATATACTTGGTTAAAACCATCACATGACCTTATTTCACCAATCCTAAAATACTCAATATTAATTGAATTAATTTAATCAATGTGTTCTGTACTTAGTATATTTCTTTAAAAAAACATTTTATATTGATTCTATCATGTAAACCTGGGGTGAATAGGTTTGTAATTCAATTTGCTACACTACTTCTTTATATTCAAGATCATTATCTAACCCCCCATGCACATTTTTAATTAAGAATCAATTAGACAAAACACAAACATTCTGAAGGAAACCCACGTCACAATGTGTCTTGGTAAATATTAGACATATCTTTGTTTTACAAGTGTAAACGTTCACAAATCCTTTTTGGGGAAATAAATAAAGCATGGTTAGATAGGTTTAAGCCCATCTTAAAGTTAAATAGCAGTAAGTTAAAAGTACTTAATAATAAAAAGCAGAATTATGAAGTGTAATAGGTTGCAATCTTTTATTTTAAGTTACACAACTGACTCAAAAGGTATTAAGAGTGTGGTGGACTGGGAAATAATTAATAGTAACAATGAAGTATAAAAAGTGGTGGATGATAAGCCAATATTTGTAGACAGGAGAAGTAACAATTTAAAAAGTATTTTAAAAAGATCTGTAGTGAGTTTGCTTAACAACTACAGTAGAAAGGGAACTTTTCCATACCTAGATTTAAGATACTCTCAATTAATTTACTCTTCACCATTTTTTGATGCTGACACCACTAATAAAAATTATACAGTTAAAGGCAAATACATTTGTAGGTCTGACTATGTTGTTTATTTAGTGAAATGCACTTCCTGTCCAAGGTTTTAAATCGGTAATTAACCAGAAAGTTGTCTGAAAGGATTTACAAATTTAGGCTTGTAAAAACAAAGATGTGTCTAATGCATAATATTCCTTTCCCTAATAGGGTTAATACCTGTACACATAACAGTCCGACAATACCCCGGATTTACTAAACTTCTGTGCAGGACTAGTTTAGTCCTGCACAGAAGCGCCTGTTTAGGAGCAGGACAGCAGCGCGCCATGCATAGTAATGAAGGTGTGCTAGCCAAGCTCCTAGGCTTACACGGTGCGTGTATGAGTGAAGGGGGAATGTCTGAAAGTAGAGCCCTCAGAATAAACACTCCCCTGCAATGTCAAACAGAAGAAGCTGTTAAGAAATGAGCGAGATCGCACACAGGTGTCCCCATATCTGCACCAACAGACCCCCCAAGAGTACAACAGCAACAGGACATATAAAGTAAAAGATGAAATCCATCTATAGCATTTAAAACACCGATCAAAGCTAACCATAGGTGCGCGGGTGTGCCCATCACTTAGCTACGGTTAATGTAGCTGAAATAGCAAAAGGAGGATAAAAAGCAGGATATGTGCAAAGGAAGCAGTATTGTAGTGGTCAGAGCATTCGCCTCACGGGCAGTCAATCCTGGTTCGAGTCCCACTGCAATACATTCCATTTCCATGTCAAATACTGTTATGATCAATATATTTAGTTGTATAACCTAATAAATAACATATATGTGTGAACTGGAGTAGGAAGCAGTGTAATGAATGATAACCCCATACACTTGCCAAATCCACCCCTCCCCCCGAAGAACCAGTAGACTATTACTGTCGAAAATACATCAGTAGTAAGGATAAATAAGCATGACTAAGCAGGTGCAAGTTTGTTTGCATGACGGGAAGCAGTGATTACACAGAGTAAGCAATAGAGAGGCTAACCATGCGTAAGCGGATGTCACCGGAATTTAGCAGTGCTTATCGTTACCCAAACCCGCTGACAACAAAGTGCTTTAACCACTCTGTATCCAATGGGCCTCGCTCTGGCCAGCAACAAATTAAACAGTCACTGGAAGGCCCGAACTCTGCACACCATAGGCAATGTGACTTACCACTAAACCACCTCAGATATACATAACACTGACGTTTCCACAAACTTAGCATCCAGCAATACCATTCAATATTACAGGACATGTAGCTAAATACGTAGATGTATGTGTGTGTGTATATAAATATATATATATATATATATATATATATATATATATATATATATATATATATATATATATATAACTAAATAGATATATACCTCACCCTCCCTGTATTACATCTGTATACATATATAGACATACATATATATAAATATCCACATATAGATATATACATATGCAGACATCCATACACCTATATGTTGTTAGATATAAATACAGCAATATATATATATATATATCTATATATATATATATATATATATATGTGTATGTATATATATATATATATATATATATATATATATATATATATATATATAGATATATATAGATATATATATATATATATATATATATATATATATATATGTATATATATATCTATATATATATATATATATATATATATATATATATATATATATATATAGATATATATATATATATATATATATATATATATATATATATATATAGATAGATAGATATATATATATAGATATATATATATATGTGTGTGTGTGTGTGTGTGTGTGTGTGTGTGTGTGTGTGTGTGTGTGTGGGTATATACACAGATATATATCTATGATATGAGACAGCAGATAAGAATAACATATATGACCGCAAGCACTGCCAATGGGGATAAGGGGCCCAATGAACATACATGTAACACGTACCGTTACACCTCCCCCAAGCCAAACAGGTGAAACATACAAACAAACACACAAAGTAAACAATCCACTGCTCCCCAAACCGCAGGCAGGATACAACCAGTGGGGAAAACACTGTGAACCTGCTAAGTCTAATCTAGAAACAAAGACAGGAATGTTCCTTGAGGGACAACCCAAAAATTTTGGTTATTTGGATTCCCATCACTACACTGACTCATCAAGGCAGGGCGTGTATGTACTCGGGCTACAAGGTTGGGAAAGCCTGATGGTCAAGACAACGTATGAGATTAGTCCCGAGAAGTGGAGACTGGGCAGTGTGCAGTGGTGTGGTTGGACCTGACCTGCACCTAGAGTAAGGATGAGTGCTGCAGAGGAGGAGCGGGGGGTGGGGACTATGGGTATGAAATTATGGGTCGAGGCATGCAGGTGTTGGCTGGAGAGGTTCTAATTGGACCACCTTGTGGATGTAAGTCTGAATTGGGCAGAGCTGTCGCCTAACAAGCAGCCATTCCCAGTAAGAGTCCCACTGCAGCACATTCTATTTTACATGGCAAAGCACGGTATAACCAAATCTGTTGTTGCAAAACCCACTAAATAACACCAAAGAACACATGGTTGCAGCACCCCACTGTAGGCATGTAAGCCATTCTAATTGGCATCACAACGTATTATTGTTGTCCTCACCCCCACCCAGGAGTGTGAGTGTCCAAATCTACCTCCAAATTCAGTGTATATGCACAGCTGTTGTTGTAGAATAAATGGCCTGCTGTGGACCTTCCCTTCATCCTTCTTGCACATCCCTGGCTATTTCCCCTACTATCTTTCCCTCTCTGTGCCCCTTTAACACCACTTACATATCAGCCCCCTTTGTCATGTTGATTAAAGTTTACAGTTACAAGTAGGTGACACCCTCTTCCTCAACTATATTGGCAGAATCTGGAACTCCCTACCCACATGTATTACCTCAGCTGTCCCAAAGGGCACATGTAAATAACACTTGAAGGAACACCTCAAGCACACTTGGATCAGCACATGTTCACCACCTGGCTAAATCCCCCCCCACCATACACTCTATACCCCTACATCAACTACTGAAACCGACACCTCTTTTCCTGCCTCGCATACATATCCCAACATTCTTTAAACCTTCCCTATTGCTCCCCTACCAATTATTACCACAGCCTACTATACAGTTACAATGTTGCCCCCTCTACCTACCTACCTATCTACCCCTTCACTATCCTCTTCTACTCTACCACACAGGCATGGAATAACTAAATTGTAACTCAGATACCTGAGTGTATCATATCCAGAACTGTTAAACTGGAATCTAACTTCACCTTAAACTGACCATTGCCAACAGTCATACCTGACATGTAAACCTGACCTAAGCATGAATAATACCGACATGTTAACGTAAACTAAGCATGAAGAATATGTTACTTAGCTATGTTAAGTCTGTTTCTCTCTATGAATGTGAACACCTCCATGTTACTTGTAATGCGTAGCTGGGTTGTACTGTGGAGCTCTACTCCCCGGGTCACTGCTGAAAATGGACAAGCATCCAGTCGGATTTTCCCGGTCAACAAATGTAAAATAAATACATAAAGCAGCATGGGTGTAAGCGGGAGTTAGCAGGTTTAAGCCTTTTCGGGTGGTGGTAAGCAATGCGTACACTGGTTAAGCAATGTAGAAGCTAACTCACTGTAAGATGCTGTAACCAGAGGTCAGCATTGCTGACCCTCGCTCAAACCAGCGCATACTGGCTTACAAGTGCTCAAAAGTGCCTTAGTCACTCTGTAGCCAACAGCTCTCATCATGCCCCATAACAAAATAATCTGCACTCCCACGGTGCAACCCCTGGACCCTGCATACTATAGTCAAAGTGAGTTACCACTAAGCCATGGCGTATACACATACAGCTGCTGTTATCACAAACATATCATCCTGCATAGTCATTCAACAGTATAGGAAATGTATGTAAGTATGTAAATTAATACCAGCAACCATTTGTACATTACTCAATTACAGTATTTAGAACAGTCTGTGTGTATCATAAAAACAGTGCCTGTCCAATCATACTGTGAGAACAGTAGTCTTGCATAATACTTAAGAGAATAGTAAAAAATAGTGCACGTCGTGGGGGCACGTGGGCATTCTTCATGCACAGAATGTCAAAACTGGGGCGTCAGTTCTGCGGAACCAGGAGATTAGATTGGCCAGGTGTTTGAGTAAACCGCTGTTTCTCAAACCCCTGGCAGGATGCAACCAGTGGGAGAAACAGTGTAGACCAGCTAAGTCTAATCCTGACACAACAAAAGGTCCATCCCTGGCGGGAAGAACCAAAAATTGTGAGTAACATCGATATTTGCACCAGTCTCAGAGTACCATCACAGCAAGGCTCGTATGTACGTGGACTACACGGATGAAGAGCCTGTGGAAGCTTGGGTCAAGACAGTATACTGGAGTAGTCCTGAGATGTGCAGAGAGGGCAATGTGTGCAGGTGTGTTATGGCTGGTCTAGCAACTGGAGAATGGATGTTTGCTGTGTATGTGGAGCTTGGGGGGTGGGGAAGGAACCATGGGTAGGACATTATGGAAGAAATATGCAAATGACAGAGCACAGCAATAGTGTAGTGGGCAGAGTATCCACCTAATGAGCAGGCATTCCCGGTTCGAGGCCCACTGTAGCACGGTCTATTTTACATGGCAAAGCACGTTATAACCAATAGTTTTGTTGCAAAACTCACTAAATAACATCTATATATGAACTGGAGTACTGCAAGAAATGCACAGGTGAAGTATCAGTGTCAGACTAGATAAGGCACTAGTAAGCAGGTTTAAGCACTAGTAAGCAATAGTAAGTGTATGCAACCACTAGTAAGTGGGCATAAGCCCGTTTGCACGGCAGTAAGCAATGACTACACTGGTTAAGCAGATCTAAAGCTGGTAATGGCAGGTTACCAGCGCTGACCATCGTGCAAACCCGCTGACAACTGAGCAAAAGTGCTTCATCCACTCGTTCTGGCCAGCAAAAAACTAAAAAGTCCCTGTAAGGTTCAAACCCAGGAGCATGCACACAACAGGAAATGTGATTTACCACTAGGCCACTGTAGACATACCTAACCCTGACGTTTCCACAGACATAGCATCCAGCAATACCATTCAACATTACAGGCCATGTAGCTAAATATGTAGATGTATGTGTGTGTGTGTATACATATATATCTAACTAAATAGATATATACCTCTCCCACTCTGTATTACATATGCATACATATATAGACATACATATATATAAATATCCACATATAGATATATACATGTGCAGACATCCATACATCTATATGACTTTGGATAAATATACAGCAATAGATATATATGTATGCATATATATATATATATATATATATATATATATATACATACACATGTACATATATATATATATATATATATATATATATATATATATATATATATATATATATTTATACACACACACAATATATATATATATATATATATATATATATATATATATATATATATATATATATATATATATATATATATATTTAGAGAGAGAGAGAGAGATAAATGTGTGTGTGTACACAGATCTATATCTCTGATATGAGACAGCCCATAACAATGACATATATGACCACAGGCACTGCCAATGGGGGTGAGGGGTCTCGATCAACATACGTGTTACATGTACCACTACAGGTGAAACATGCAAACACACAAAGTAAATAAACCACTGCTTCCCAAACCACAGGCAGGACACTACCAGTGAGAGAAACATTGTGGATCCGCTAAGTCTAATCTACAAACAAAGTAGGAACGTCCCTTGGGACAACCCAAAATTTCTAGGATATTAGGGTTTCTGCCATTACACAGATGCCTGAAGGCAGGGTGCATATGTACCTGGACTACAAGGTTGGGAAGGCCTGATGATCCATGGGTTGAGACAACGTACATGATGTGTCCCGAGAAGTGGAGAGTGGGCAGTGTGTAGTGGTCTGGTTAGACCTGATCTGCACCCAGAGAAAGGATGAGTGCTGCAGAGGAGGAGCGGGGGGGAACTATGGGTATGTAATTATGGGTCAAGACATGCAGGTGTTGGCTGGAGCGGTTCTAATCAGACCGCCTCGTAGATGCAAGCAATAGTGTGAACTGGGAAGAGCTGTCGCCTAATGAGCAGCTATTCCCGGTACGAGTCCCACTGCAGCACAGTCTATTGTATATGGCAAGGCACATCATAACCAATTTTGTTAGTGCAAAACCCACTAAATAATATCAAATAACACATGGCTGCAGCTCCCTGCTGTAGGCATGTAATCCATTCTTCTTGGTATCACAACTTATTATTATTGTCCCCACCACCTCCCAGGTGTGTGTGTGTCGAAATCTACCTCCAAAGTCAGTGTATATGCAAAGCTGTTGCTGTAGAAGAAATGGCCAGCTGTGGACCTTCCCTTCAGCCATCCTGCATATCCCTGGCTATTTTCTTACATTGCATTACATTACATTACATTGCATTACATTGGCATTGCTTACCCTTGTGCAAACCAGCGCAAACCCACTTACTATTGTTCAAAGTGCCTTAATTGCTCAGTAGCCAACAGCTGTCATCGTGTCCAGCAAAAAAATAATCTGCACTCCCAAGTTGCAACCCCCAGGTCCTGCACACTATAGTCAAAATGAGTTACCACTAAGCCATGTCACATATACATAACCCTGATGTATTCAAAACATATCAACCAGCCCAGCCATTCAACAGTACAGAGAATGCAATCCGACATGTAAATGTATTTGTGTGAGTAAATATAATAATACCTAAACAGATACAACATATCAATAGATGTAGATATCTACATATATATATATATATATCCATAGCACTATATATATATATATATATATATATATATATATATATATATATATATATATATATATATATATATATATATATATATATATATATATATATATATATACGGCCACACATCAGTAGATAGCAATGGTAGACTGACAAATACAAATATGTCCACATGCACCGTTAATAGGGTTGGGACACCCCAAAATAATATACGTCATGTACAAATAGGCATACCCCCCACAACCAAACATGTCAGCCCTGCAATACACTAAAGTGTTATAGATCACATAAGCAGGACCTGACATAACATGTGCACAACATGTAAATAGTACTACAACCCACTTGTATGATGTCAGGCCGGTATTAGTAACATAACATGCAGTACAGTGTGTCTCCCATAGGAAATGTAAAATATGCAAACTATCAACATCCCCAGGGTACATATACACAGACACATATATGCAGATACAGATATACAGATATATATATAGCTATATCTAGATATATATAGATATACATGTGACTACACAGACACACCCAGAGATATGTACAGTAAGATACATATGTAGAAGGTGCACACACTATGGAACAGCCACTATGCCTACAGTTAACACCTTAACAACTGGACACTGTATGGGCCACCCATACAAATGTCAATCGTTGCCTGCAACATATGCCCATAGAGAGGTCATAGGATAAAACACCACACACAGGTTTGTAAACATGGATAACCTTTATTTGTGTACTATTACAGTTGTATACACCATGTACTATAGCTGTTCAGACACTGACATCCATATAAACAGAGTAATGAACCTGTGAAACAGTTATACTAATACAGTGGTCTGGAAAGGTTCACAACTGTTGCTGTCCAGGCCAAGCCCTAAAAATTGTACAATAGTAAAGACAGACTGGGCCATGAGATAACAAACTATCAACAGTAAGTAATGCAGGTGTACAGTCCAGCAGCCTCTAACTACACTCTGTACAAAATCACTAGGTGGTAAAGACGTCAGTTGACCAAATGGGATGTCACTGTTATATAACAAGGCATAACTGACACCATCACAAGCACACTGACAAACAGAACAGTCTGTGTGGCAGGAGGCAGTAGGCCTGCATTAACCAATGTATGTAAGTAGTGTAAATATAGGTGCAGTGTATGGTGGTGTACATCCACATACCATAAGGCAGCGCAACCCTGAAACCCCCACATTTTGTAACAGCCTAGGGTATTTATGGTGCATCCCCCCTAGACTCATTAATACAGGCCCATATACCTCTGTTACATACACTTGCCTCTGGATTGCATAAGGGCACACATGTGTTGTATAGGTGAAGCCCACACATATATGGCCTCAGCCCCACCGTGTGTGTGGGGGATACAACAGTAGTGGACTGATGGCAGCAATGGCAGTGTGATATACTCACAGCCCACTACAGAACAACACCTGATAGCATGTCATATACACAAAGCTTGGTATGTAGGTGGAGGACAGAGGCTGGAACACAGGCCCATATGTGGACAACTGTTTCCATACACTAAGCAAGTTGCTGGTGTTACAGGATAGTCTGCAACATACCCTTAGTCAGGGAATTGAGGTTAGAAATATAAATGGATGTAACCATGTACTGATAGCACTCAACACACACACTGCCAGTGACATATCTGACACAGCACCTGTGTGGTGAACAGACAAAACATGATAGGCACACCTCTGGCCACCAAGAGGATAGGCCCAAAGTTGAGAGCAATGCAGACTGCATTCCAAGGTAAACTAGTATGTACACACACACCCTGTAACACCAGTACTAAACAAAGCATAACACTACTCTACTCACACTCTGTCTGCAGTTCTGGAACCTCCTACAAAAATGTAGCTGGCCCGAGTGTGCTGGTTCTCCTGTAAGAGGTATTGCTACCTGTTGTCTGTAACACTGATGCCCGCACACAGGAAATATGTCCATCACACAGGAAAGGTAAAGGGACCACACCCACATGATGTGGGGATTTATAGTAGGTGGTTGCCATGACAGTGGTAATTGGAAGTACTACACAGCAAGCTGCATGCAGTTAGCAAGTGGAGGACACCAAATGGTGCAGAGGCCATCACCTGATCATATGCATCACCTACTAAAGCCAGGCTGCAATCTATTCAAAGCAGCTCAATCCATTTACTGGAGGAAGAGAGAGAAAGAGAGGAAGAGGAAACATGCAAAATAACACAGCTCTTAAGCTAACTTCACATCAGTTTAGCCAGCTGTCATTCAAGAAGCCATCATTCCCACAACAGGTATGTGAGGTATATATACATGTAATAGAATGTAGTACCTGGTCCTACATAATGGGATAGATGATGTGGAATGATTTATATGTGCCATCAGGTGTTGTGATGATGTTCAACTGAACAACTGCTATGGACAATAGTGTCTGTACCTGTGTGTAGTGGGCCATAGCCATTAACTGTGCATGTCAGAACTGACAGACAAGATGTAAGCCATCATAGTGTGTGTTGTGTAATGGGAAGTATGTATATTATGTGGTCAATAGCTGGTGGTGGAAGTAATGCCATTATGATTGACATGTGGGAGCCACGGCCTACCACTGGTAGGTTACTCAGGAGAATCTGTAGTGTAGCATGCCTGAATGCCATAGGTGTGTAATAGGGTTACCTGCAATCGGCCCCTACATATACCCCCCTAATGTCAGGCTGTGTCTATATGTGGCACCTATCTGTGTTGTAGCAAGGCAGAAACGTGCAGCTGTGCATGAAGGTGCTGTGAGATTGTGGAGCTGATGTCTGAATGTACCCCACATATAGGTATGCATATGTGTACATATGTCACATATATAATATTCATAGGTTCATAGGTTGGTGCTAGGCTATCAGCCCTAGGGCCTATACAAGCCTAATCATAACAAATCCCTAGCTATTTTTTCCCACAGTATTTACTTCCCTGGACCCCTGTCTAGCAGGGCGACTGACATGATCCACGGGGTGAATTTCCTTTCTCCGATCCAATCAACAAGGTTCCTTTTGAAGAGGGCCAAAGAGACACTCTGCTTGACATGTATGGGCAATCTATTCCAGAGTCTGAGGAGTCTCTGGGTCAGGAACCTATCCCACCAGCATGTTTTGTTTATTGTGATGACAAGGTTTAGATCCCTGGAGCGTGTGGCTCTGAGGGATTGGGATTTCTTTAAGTGTAGCATGTCCAACAGCTCTGGGTTTGACATGGCCTTGTATGTTAAGCAGAGATCGCCTCTGAGTAGACGATATGCGACAGAGTATAGCTGAAGTTTTTTAAGGCGGTCCGCGTAGGGCATCTGGTTTAGGCCTGTGATTCTTTTAGTGAGGTATTTCAGTGGCCTTTCCAGTTGTTGCAGATGTCTTGAGAGGTACATACCAAACGGGGCATTGTATTCTATAATGGGTCTAATGAGGGATGAGTACAGTGGGACAATGACCTCCTTTCTTCTGGATGAAAAGCCCATAGTGATGAGGTGTGCCACATAGAAGGATTTCCTGACTGTTGTGGCGATGTGGTTATCAAAGGTGAGACCACTGTCCATCTGTGTCCCCAAGTCTCTTATCACACTTTCGGTGTTTAGTGTACTACCACCTATATGGTAATTCACGGGTACATGTTTTTTCCCAAAGGGGATAACTATACATTTCTTGGCATTGAGCTTGAGCCCATGGCTCAAGCACTAAGCATCTGTTTCTGTAAGGCACTTTTGTAGAGTATCCACATCATTTGGGGATTCAATAATGGCTCCCAGTTTGCAGTCATCTGCAAGCTTTGTTAGCCAGAGTCCCTTAGTGTTGACCTGTACTTCAGAGAAGTAGATGCCAAACAAGAGCAGTCCCAGGGCTGAACCCTGAGGTACTCCACTTGTCACTTGTCTGGAGATGGATTTGGAGTCAGCTACTTTTACAGTGTGGGTTCTATCAGTAAGCCAGTTAGCAACCCATTGGGTGACATAGGGATTAATGCCCAGCTTAGTAAGTTTATCTATGATTCCAGAGTGGGGGATGGTGTCAAAGGCCTTGGCAAGGTCAAGATAGGCTGTGTGGACCACCTTGCCCTTGTCCATGGCTCTGGAGACTGATTCAAAGGCAATCAGGTTCAGGAGACATGATCAGCCCTTTATGAACCCAAACTGGGTGGGGTCGAGTGTTTCAAGGTTGCCAATGTCTTTGTTTATAAGTTCCATGATAATATGCCCCATGGCCTTGCAGATAAGGCTCGTCAGACTGATGGGATGGTCATTTCCAGGATCCAAGGTGGACCTCCCCTTGTGGAGTGGGATAACTGTAGCTCTGCGCCACTCAGTGGGCATGAAACCTGAGGTGAGGCTATGATTAAACATGACACTTAGGTGAGGTGCCAGTTCATACTGTAGTTCATGTAGTAGACAGCCCGGGATGTCATCTGGTCCCATGGATGCTGTATTCTGAGCTTTGGAGAGTGTGTTTTTTACCTGTGTGGCTATTACCGGAATTTTGCAATCTTCCGGTATTGAGATAGGCCATTTATGGGGTGAGAGGGGGGTGAAGTTGGCACTGAATCGATCTGCCAGGATATTGGCAATATTCTTGAGATCAGTATATTTAATGCCATTCTGTTTTAGCTCAAAGCAGATCTGAGCATTGCCATTTAGATTCTTGACATAGTTATAGAATGCCTTGTGGTTGTCTTTGGAATCTTTGGCAATTTTATTTTCTTAACTAGCTTTGGAGGATTTTATGAGGGATCTCAGTTTCTTACTGAGGATGGTAAGGGAGTTTTTTGCATCCTGGGATTTTCCTCTTATCTACAACAGTTTCTTCCTTTTGTTGTAAAGTTTGTTTATGGCAGGGGACCACCAGATTGGCTTCCTATTTTTGGATGAGAGCATCTTGGTTCTAATTGGGATGGCACGACTCATGCATGAGTGGATATGCTCATACAGTGCCTTACTGTAGAATTCAGCAGGTGAACTTTCAGTTGCCGTCTGCATAGGTGTCATGAAGTTTGTCACTTCTGACTTGAGTAGCATGAAGTTGGCTTTGGAGAAGTTTTTTATGGAGGTTTCCTTACTGGGGGGTGGGGGTGGGATGTGGATGTTAAGGGTGATTAGCTTATAGTCAGACCTGACTAATGAGGGGGTGACCATAGGTGTGGAGTATCGATTTCCCATGTTGGTAATGGCCAGGTCTAGGATATTGGAGCCCCTGGTGAGACTATGGATTAGATGATCCAGAGCATTGGAATTTATGAATTCCAAGAACCATTGGGCAAAGGTGTTGGTACACAAGTAGTTTTCCCAGTTAATGGCACAGTAGTTAAAAATCACCCAGTATTAGGGTGTTTGGGTCTATTTTAATATTTTCCAGTATGTTTAGAAAGGTGTAGTGAGAATCTTGGGGCATGGTGGAGGATCTGTAACAAGCTACAACTTGGATTGCAGTCTTACCTAGTGTTAGTTGCACCTGAAGAATTTCAGATGCATTGTGTTGGGCAACTAACCTGGTGGTGTGAATATCCTTGGTGAATATTGACACTCCTCCACCTTTAGTGTTTCGGTCCTGGTTTGGTGGTCGAAAAGTGTGGTAAGAGTTGTAGCCTGGTATTGCAGGGGTGCTCTTTGGAGCCTTGAACCAGGTCTCAGTACCTGCAGAGATATCGATGTTCTCCATTTTTAGGAGTGCCTCAAGAGAGTGTATTTTGAGGTTTAGACTTCTAGCATTGAGTAGCATTACCTTCAAATATTTAAAGATATATATGTATATCAGCCTGTATGTCTAGAAGTATACATATACCCATGTGTACACATATATTTGTGCACACACACACACACACACACACACACATATATATATATATATATATATATATGTATATATATATATGTATATATATATATATATATATATATATTAACCAAAAAATCCACAGAGAGAAGAACCAGAGCCTCAGGGTAGTTTCAAAAATTTAATAGAACACAATGACGAACAACAGTTGCATCAAGAGCTTTCGCTTTCTGGTTCTTCTCTCTGTGGATTTTTTGGTTAATAGTTCATTGGACTGTTTTGCCCGTTTTGTGCTCCGAGTGATTTTATCTATGGCGGAAGAAGTGGACCAAGGGAGTTTTGCTGATACTCCGCACCTTTTTAGAAACTTGAATGAGGACAGACCGGTAACCCGCTCCGAATTCAACAAAGTCTTAGACCTATTAACTCAACTTACGGATGCTCTGAATAACAGTAGGGGCGGGACATCCTCCTCATTACCAGGTAACCAAGAGCATGGCCTTGAGCAGAGAAGGAAACGTCCTTCCAAGGAGACGGCTGGTTTGGGTGATATTGTTCGTTTAGTTTCTAATGAAGGATTGACATTTAATAAGGAAACTGGTGGTAACCATTCAGGTCAACAATTTGCACAGCAAACGAGCGAAATGGATGCCCGACACAAACAGTTCAGCTTCAGTACATGGGCTGGTCAACAGTTTTGGTTCAAACAAGGTACTGTTTTTCCTGACAAAACCGATATTGAACACAATTTCAACGATTTAAAAGAAAGACTTTATATTTACAAAAGTAACCAATTGGAAGTTAATTATTTGAAAGAATGTGTTAAATGTGAAGCGTGTTCCAAAGGGTTTACGTTGTTATAAGTTTCCTAACAACATGCAACCAGGAACCGCATATTATGACAAACTTTGTGGTATTTTCAACAGGGCTGGACTTGAAGTTTTAGAAGCTATGATTGAAGAATATGAAGCGAAGGCTGATATTCTTTTAAAAGATTTAAATGTTTTAAACGACAAGTTGGTAAACGATAGTAGTTTTTTGTCTGTGAAAAAGAACTATGACAATGTATTTAATGAAGTAGACCAGTTCTGTATGAAAATCTTGAACCGAAAGGTTAATAAGTTAGAGAGGGATCTCAACGAATATAGGGAAGGGCTAGCATATCCACTTCCAGTTAAGAATAAATGGAAAAACAACCACAACAATAAGGACACTGACCAATCAGTGCATCCATGAATGGTATCACAGGACCCCCCCGTGGAACTTCCTAGAAGGAGTGAAAGACTAGCGGAAAAAACAAGAAAGAACTCTTATCAGGATTTTCAGTTTCCCCAGGATTGGCCAGGGGGGAGAGGTGGGAAGTTCCAACAGCAGAGGTGGAACAAAGTGATGAAGTAGTTCAGCATATTGAACTAAGTATCATGAATCTTTCAGATCCGCATATTAATGAACCAAGTAAGGGGTACACAGTTAGTAAAGAAAACAATTTTACTGTTTACAACTTTACTGATAAAAAACTGGGAAAATAATTTTTTGATTTATTTATTAAGGGTTTACATTTTACACCTTCTCGTTCATTTGATTTGGCTGATGCTTTCATAGACCTCAAATTATTTGTTAGGCAGCTCAATTTAGCTTTATATTTCAATGGTCAGCCGTATACCAGCACTGTATTGTCTAGAACTAGTACTTTCAACCCCCCAACACATCCATCCCTCAAAACATTCGAAGAAATGGTTGGTAAGGATATAAGAAGGGTGAATTCTGAAAATTTGATTAGAACACCTTCTAACATGAGTGTAGATTAATTTTTACTGATCCAGTTTCTTAAGGAAGAGGGATGCAGAGTCATGAAACCCGACAAAGGGGGCAGGTTAGTTCTAATGTACACCTCAGATTATGAGGCGTATCTTTTCAACATGTTGCAAGACACTGACCAGTATGAAATGTTTTCAAGGAATGAGATGCATCTTGCCAAAATAAATTTCTCATTAAAGGACAATCTATTGCAAGGAGCCATTAATGAGAAATTATACAATTATCTTTATGTAAATAGACCTAGGATTCCGATAATGTTTGGAATCCCTAAAACGCATAAAGGTCTAGAACCATTAAAATTTAGACCTATTGTGTCAGGTAAAGGAGGCATTCTTGAACCTTTGGGTAAATTCATTGACCAAGTGTTAAAGAAATTTGCTACATCCTTGAAATATGTGTGTAAGGATTCCTGGGATTTTCTCAGAGGTATCCAAACACAATTTTTTCATCCTGACCTCTTAATGGTAACTATTGATATTGTGGAGTTATTTCCCAGTATCCCTCACTCTACAGGTTTGGACTGGTTTAAGGAAATTCTGGTCAAAGAGGCGGGTTTAAGTACAGGTGTCATAAACACACTGGTTGAATTTATGGAAATAATATTAGAGAATAATTTCATTTATTTCAATGGTGAAATATACAAACAGAAGAAGGGAGTGGCGATGGGTGCACCATGCGCTTCCCTTTATGCCAACATAGTGTTACACAGATGGGAACAAACCTTTATTTTTTCGACCAGATGGGTTAAATATATAAAACATTACACTAGATATTTGGACGATATCTGTTTATTATGGAGTGGAACAGAGAATGAATTTCAGGAATTCCTTGAATATATTAATTCGACCACCTCTTTTTTGTCCTTTACACATTCCATCAGTAAGGATATAATGAATTACCTTGATGTAACCCTCCTTAAAGACTATTTGAATGGTAGGTTCACGTCCAAATTGTACAGGAAACCCACTTTCTCCAATGCTTACTTACATTTCACTAGTGGTCACCCTTTTTATCAGAAAAAAGGCATAGTCAAAGGGCAACTCATTAGAGCTTCAAGGATGTCTAGTACTCTGGAATATTTCTTGGAGGAAGTGGATTTGTTAAAAAGGTTGTTTCTTGAAAGAGGATACCCGGAATCATTAATCGACACCTTAACCAAAGAAGTCATGGATAATAGGGAAGGTAGGTACTCACCTTTGCTAGGTGTGGGTCATGTTCACGATGAGATAGGAAAGAGTCATGAAAACATAAGTCATCATAATAATTACATCTGTACTTTTTCCAATAACTCAAAACAAATTGAGGAAGTGATTTCCAATTATTGGCCAGTCTTGACAGTTCACGAGGAATTAAAAAAGTTAGTTCCAGAGCACCCTAAGTTCATCAGACATAGGGACGTCAATATGAAAGAGTTATTTGAGAGGAAGCAGCCACATAGAACAATGAACAAGGGTTCAAGGAGAGGCATATGCAAATGTGGGATGTGTAAGCAGTGTACAGCCATCATAAATAAAGGTTCATTGTACATTCCATCAAGGAAATTTCATTTCCAATCAAATTGTTATACCAATTGTGGCACGAAAGGTGTGGTATATCTGGGTTTCTGCACCAAGTGTTATAGTTTCTACATAGGTAAGACGGAAAGAACTTTGAGAAAGAGAATTTACGAACACCTTTATGATGTCTCTAGAAAGAAGGATTCGAATGCCTTCTATAAACATTCCATTGTATGCCCAGAAATGTAATTGAGATTCATTGTTCTCGAACAAATACTGGTAGATGGTAGGGGAGGAGACTGGGAGACTAGACTGGAATACAAAGAGCTCCTTTGGCAACTTAAGTTAGATGCTGGTAGGTGTCCAGGTTTGAATGACAACATCAACATAAGTAGTGTTTTGAAGTTGAGGATGGCTAGATTATAAGCATGAGGCAATCAAAGCAAGCATACACAATATATATTTTTAGTGGATATAGGCAGGTGTCTTAATGTGGTGTACACCCGTGTCTGCCTTGAGAGGGTATTGACCCACGCACTATTTATTAACAAATTTTACACACCTTTTTTACCCATAATGGTAGTGTAACTTCCACTGACAGTATAGTGAATAGAATGTGTCTTGGTTGAGTTAGCATTTTAACATTTTTTAACACATTTCACCAAGTTTTTAAGAGTCTTTCACAGTTTTTAATTATTCAATAGTTTGACACAAGTAATTGTGAATCATTTTTAAGGTTTATTTTTAAAATTCAAACTTGCCATTATGATGTTACATTTTTAGAGTAATGGCAGCTTTAAGACTCAATAATGGTTTAAGTCACAAGGCTTAATTGTTAGCTCTATATAAGTGGATTTAATTATTGTGTATTTTATCTTGATAAAGCTTGGTATTGGACCAAGCGAAAGCACTTGATGCAACTGTTGTTCGACATTGTGTTCTATTAAATTTTTGAAACTACCCTGAGGTTCTGGTTCTTCTCTCTGTGGATTTTTTGGTTAATAGTTCATTGGACTGTTTTGCCCGTTTTATATATATATATATATATATATATATATATATATATATATATATATATATATATATATATATATATATATATGTAGTCATATATATTCACACACATATAGATAAATACTGATATGCAAATGTCAACATCTGTACAAACACACACACAAACAGATATGTATGGTAAGACATGTCCCCAATATCACTACCACAGTGATGTGTGCTATGTGTGAGGCAGTAGCACACATAGCAATACAGACAGATATCTACAGCTGGCAGTGTGCGCACCACGGATGGGTATGTCACATGTTAGCCCTGTCCTAGCACCACAATGCCCCCGCCTGTGAAGTATGCAATGGGAATATGGGGAAGTATGGCAGATACACACTTGGAGGTGGTCAGGCTTGGTAGATATAGAGGACAGTCTACAGGGGTGGTATGTGACACATGTGGTGGGTAAACACCATGGATGGTGTGTGTGGTGTGTGATGTGGATGCCCCATGGTCCCCAATATGACCACAATGGGAACAAGGCTCCCTCCAACTCCCACTCACAACAGCAGTCCATGTCCTGAAGGTGCCAGGTCTGGTGGCTGAGCAGGGGGTGCAGGTTGGCCATGTGAATGTGTACTGGCTGCCTCAGATGGATGTAGCACATCCCTCATGTGCCTGTGGAGCCTGGTATGGAAGACACCCAGATCTGAGCTCAGGGGACAGGGACATGTTGGTGTGTGGCTGGGGGGGTGGGCCAACATCCCCTGGGTGGTTCCACCTGATGGTATGGCTGTAACAGTACATGAGGAGGCTCCAGGTTGGCACACACATGTGATGTGGACAGGTACCCTTGTCAGATAGGTGTGGAGAGGTGGATCAGCTGGCCAATTGAACATATACATGTTAATGTGTCACTGTCATAGTACATCTGTAGGTAGTAATAGTCTACGCAATCCCGGTACATGTCCAACAGCATGCATAGAACCCCCCTATAACACAAACTGTCAGATGGGCAGCAATCTCAGAGCAACCATACCACTGGCATATATGTAACCATAGTGGCCCTGACAATGGCATGCAAGTGAATAGTCTGTAACAGGTCCGCATTGTTAGTGTCCACACAGGGGACATGGCTACAATCACATAGCAGAAGGTGTGGTACACTACACAATCTGTCCAAACAGTAGTTAAGCTGTAGCCATACCTAATGAGTTGTGTGTTTAGTCTGCTGAAGCTGATATGGGGGGGGGGGGGTGACAGAGATGTGTATTATGAACCGTGGTAACCTTGTCATATGAGTCACTCAGGCCTGTTCCCATCCTCATCTTTTTTAGGCACGATGGCACACAGCCGACTACCAACCTATTTCGCAGAGGAGAATGAAGTGATAATCAACCACCTGGTACTGCACTACCAGGTCCTCTTTGGCAGGACAGCAGTGGAACAGCAGGAGCAGACCACCCTATGGAGCAATCTCATCCACAGGGTCAATGATGTCGGCCTGCGTAAATGCAGTTATGAGCAAATCCAGCATCATTGCATCAATCTGCTTTACAATGCCCATCGGTGTGCTGCTGCAATCTGGGGGATCACCTTGCCACAGGGGGGGCATGCCATCCATCCCCCCGACACGTGTGGAGGAGCTCCTGGCCAGCCTTGTGGCACCTGCCCATCCTGAGCAACTTCTACCACTGGACCCCTTTGTGGAGCTGAGTGTCACCCACACAACAGCTGAGGAGCATGAAG
This sequence comes from Protopterus annectens, assembly GCF_019279795.1. Lineage (NCBI taxonomy): Eukaryota > Metazoa > Chordata > Ceratodontiformes > Protopteridae > Protopterus > Protopterus annectens. The sequence goes on along the minus strand of NC_056733.1, from coordinate 1,917,483,707 downwards.
GTAAGGACACAGGGCACATCAATAGACCACTGTTGTGTAAATGTCCACAGTGGTTCATGTAGATCATGCATATCTGATATGTTATACAAATAATGTGTTGCTGCATTGTAGTGATAATCAGATGGCCAGATGTGGTAGTATTGTGTGTATTTAAAATAGATTTATGGTAGTACTGCACCCAGCCTGTAGCAGTGCCACAGGTGTGGGAACTGACATTGCATCTCTCACCCACTTATGTAGGTCCCTCCAGGGTAACAGCAAGGCAACAAACTGAAGCTGGTGAGTATGCATTATGTAGATGCATGCCAACACACCGGACTTGTAATTAGTGATGTAATATTCCATGCACACATCTAACACACCTACCCTGAATGCATGCTGTACATGTGCATGTATTGTTGCTGTGAAATGCATGTTCTCACAGGGGCGGACATGATCGGGTATTGATAGGGTGTGTCACACACCTGCATGACAACTAACATTCTGTCATTGTGGAATGTGTCCACAGGGGATAACATACTGTTGGTAGATATGGCCTACAGTAGCGACATGTTCTGGACAACACCCATATACAGTGCAACACTGGTATACATACTTGTAGGGTAATGGCAACTGCTGCTGAGATACACTATGGCATACAGCATTACACTAGTCCACATTATCAGCTGGGTCTAAGTTGCAACATGTGGTGTGCAGTGTATGGGACACTGCAAGCCAACACATATGTGTAGGGCTTACCTGTCATGCATCTGCATAAATGCTGAGGGGGGTTCTCAACATGAAACACCAGTGCACTGCAGCAGGGATCCTAAGGATGGTAGGAATGGCTCTATCTGTATATAGTCAGATCCAGGACCTATGGCAACCATAACCCTACCCACACTGCAATAGTGATGACATTGTGCTAACACCATGGGATGTGCACATGAGCGGACCTTCTAAACATGCAGAATAGGGGGACATGTGTAGGGTAGGCTGAACATACACTGGCAATTGTGGAAGGCCCACACTGGTATACCCCTGCCATGAGCAGTGACTGCTGTAGTACACACAACAAGAGGTGTGATAAACCATCATGATAAGGGTGTGCACACACATCCCCACATGGTGTATATGCATTGTGGTCAGTAGCAGCACATCAACCACAATCTGTAGGCACTGCATGTGAATGTACAGGACATATGTTACATACAGGGTATATGTACAGCTAAGATCTGCAGTGCTGTGGTCCCATGCCAGATCACAGATGTGTTTGTTAAAGCGATGTTGATGTGTACACCCCTCATAGCCATGGTATGCTGTGATGGTTGTCAGTGTAAGCATTTCTGCAGTGGCCATACATGGTCTGTTGATGTTGACAGCTGTAAATCAGACATCCGGGATTCACCAATGACAGCACTCCACATATCATCCCAGGTATGTCTTGCTGAAACCCATAGGGGCTGTGAGAGGTACAGCTAGCATAAGTGACACTGTACTACACATTCCACAATGAGTTGGATACCTGTGAGTTGTTGGTGTGTGTGTGTGTGTGTGTGTGTGTGTGTGTGTGTGTGTGTGTGTGTGTGTGTGTACTGTTAAGCAATGCTGTACAGGTTTTAAAGTGCGGTTATTGTTTCCCCAACAGGTGGCGAGGTGGGTCAGGGTCCCTCCTGCACCCAATCTGAGGTAGGTCTCCATACAGAGACCGATGATGATGATGATGATGATGATGATGATGATAATGGTAAGGCACAGGTTGGGGTGTCAGGGGCCAACACTGTGCATACATTTGACGCCCCCCTTTTAGCCACCCTACACCTACACATAGCTACAGTTCCTATACACACCCCAGCACCAGTGACCATAGCAGAGGGATAGCTGGCATTCAGTGGCATTGCACAGGAAAGTGTGGTAACCATGCCTACTGTGTCCAGTTGCAGCAGGCATAGCTGGATGTCCAGCAGGCTGCCACATAGGCAGATGTCCCAGGGTGCTCATGGTCAGGTCTCTGGACATCCTGTCCCTGGCATAGGCAACATAGCTGCAACCAGCAGATGCATGTTCCAGGCTGTAATGGCGGTGCAGGCATGTACTGAGCACTATACCAGACAGGGCCTTAGGCTGCAGAGGGTAGCACTTGCTACTGTAGGTGATAATCTCTGTGAAGTGGCAGCTGCCATCCGTGCTTCTAATGAGCAAGCGGATAGATGGCATGATGCACTGATGGCCCTCATCAGCCGTGGTGTGTCGGTGCTTCGACATGTGGTGGGGATGCGGTGATGCCCGCATGGACATGGCCCAGCAACACCAACAGCTGGCAGTCAGCGTGGGCATGCTAGGAAACCAAGGGGCTCCCATAGTGGCAGCCCCGGCAGTGCCGGGGGTGTGCTGTCCACACCACACCACAGCAGGCCACATGCACATGGTCCTGGCCAGTCCCAGGAGGGATGTTGTACCAGCGGACAAATGTCATCAGCAGGTAAGAGTAGCACTCCAATGGCAGTACCTGCATGTGTCTGTGGTACCCCTGGCAGGCACAGTCTATGTGTCCATGGCTGGAGGCAGTGAACTGCACACCCTGCCAGGTATGGTCTGCAGCTGTCCATGAACACCTGTGTAGGGCAGCCACAAGGCAGAACTGTGTGAATGCATACCCACACATTATGCAAATACACCTATTGCACCTCATGCCTGCACACACTGCATCACCTCAGCCAGCTCTCCAGAATACACCCCTCACACACACACATGGTGTCAAATGTATGGCCCACCCTTGGCCTCTGGCAGACCAACACCACACCCTGTGCATATGATACCTGTGCCCTTTCCCTGTCATCCATACCATCAATGCAGGGACAGGCCGATATGGGTCTGATGCACAGGGTGAGTGTATACCAGTGTACCACAGTCCTGCAGCGTAACATGTTGTAGGGTGTAGAGTGTGAGGCATAATTGGCAGGTGGTGTAGCCGTCCAGCAGTGATGCCTTATAGCTGTTAGTAATACTGCTTGGTTGTGGTCTGTAAACTGATATGCAGGGGTTTTGTAGGTGTACATGTGTCAGCACGAGGATGGTCTGCAGTCATAATGCACAACAGGGTATGTCACTGTGCTGACACCATGGCAGTGACATATCTGGGGTACATTCAGACACATGTCACAGGTTACTATACTGGGTATTGCCTGTGCCACATGGACAGGTGGCCCGCTGAGGCATGTATACCCTGTAACCTGATGCAGACCCATCCACATACATGCACACAGTTACTTGCCAACACTGGGACCAGACCCCTACCTAGCTATGTCATGATACTGACGTGTGTGGCCTATATTGCACAAACACTGCCTTAACCACTCTATATCCAATGGTCCTTGTTCCGGCCAGCAAAAAAATGTGCAGCCTTTGCAGGTCATAAACTCAGGGCCCTTTACACTGCAGTCACAACACATGACCACTATGCCATTACCACCGTGGGGAAAGCTGTTGTGTTACTAATACATCTGTCATTACCCAAATTGAGTGGTATTGAATACTTGCCTTTACTTCCTAGATTGTGTAGTCCTTGTCATTAATATGAATGTTGCATCACATATGCTATTTCATCATACTGTACACATAGCAGATACATACGGTGGGAAACATGTGGGAGGGTATACGCAACCATGATGTTTAATCATGACAGGTATATGGTTGTATACATATAGGTGTATAGATGTCTACATGTACATACACAGATATACACATACATATGTCTGTATACACATCTGTATAGTGTTACATATATATGTACATATGTGTACATATCTATACATATATGTATCTATACATATGTGTATATGTAGGTATATGTATATGTACATATAGATATGTGTATATAGCTATATATGTATGCACATCCTATGTGTACAGATGCCTAGTTATGTTGGTATATGTATAGATATCTATGACTATATGTGCATACATATCTATACCATTACACCTACTACTGTCAATATATCTGTAGATATCCATATGTTTATGTGCATATGTATTACTATCTGTATATGTGTAGACATATATTGCTCTGTATATGTATATATCTGGGTGTGTATATGTATATCTATGTACTTATACATACCCATCTATATATGTCGATATGTATATGTGTAATCATATATATATATCTGGATGTACATATGTACAGATGTCCTCAACATATGTCCTGGACACGGAGTTGTTACCTACCCCAGCCCCTATAGTCCCAATGCCGTAGTGCAAGTGGATGTCAGGTATGTATGGCAGGTCTATTGGTATACTATTGCTACTGTAATTGTGATTGTCTTCACAGACATGGTATGTGTGGGAGGTCACATCTGCTTTCCACATGTGTGCCATTGGCTACTGACAGACATCCTAAGGACATCCTGGTAAAGTACAACTGCTAGCATGTAATGCCCCTGTGGACTGCAGCACAGATATTGGCCAAAATATGTGGACATTCTGAAACACTCCTGATAGTCCAGAGGTATACACAGAACCCCTTAGTGCTAAACATGTGTATCATGCATGGCGATATGGATGTTAACAGCTAAGTAGATGGGTATAACACATGACGACTGGTATACATATGCCACCATGGGTATGTATTCACACACCCCTGTCTGGCCTGTCACATAATACTGCTGGTACAGAGGTGCCATGGCCACATACTACCCATTAGATAGTGGCATACATCTGTACAGCATCCCACTGCTCTGTCTGACATGCATGACTGTTAAGGAAGAACCGGCACCAGTACATCCAGCAAGTATCTCCACATGACATCCCACTGGATAAGTACACTAAGCTGCTAGACATGCAACAATGTACTGTGCAGGCTACAGGCAGACTGGCTCATCAATGGCCAACATCTCCTATGGGGAATGCACATGTACCTGCATATATAGCAGGCTCTACAGGCATGCCACACCACAGGGTACGATACAGCTGTGTGAAGGTGCATAACCACATCCAGTGTGAACACAGCCACAGCCACATATGGTAAGCTAGCATAAAAGTACAGTATATGGGCTATCTGTTCAACAACATCCTCATATGTGCCACTCACAGACTAACCCTACATATACTAGGCTGCTACACGGTGTGGTCTGCTGTCTGTCTGTTGTATGGGACATGTGTGTGTATGGCTGTACAAACATGTAAACCAATACAGTAACATACAATGGAGCAGCATGTAACATCAGATAGGATGGGACCTATAACAATAACATCTACCACAGTCTGTACACAGGCTAAAGAGCATGTTCACAATACATACACTGTCGACAGTCGCCATAGATACACAGACCTCAGTACTGTACAAACAACCATGGAATGTCCTGGTAATGTTGGCAAGTATTACCTGTACTGTACATAACATGTGCAGCAGTCTGATATCTCCCTGGCTTGCTATCAGATATGATGACACTTATGATGGTGTACAGCACACATGCACCTCATAATGCACGACATATGTACAAAGGTTGACAGAGTTGTGGCTGGAAGCACATACCCAGGGCCAATATTGACATGTTGCTTTGTTAAACTCATACATGTTCTGTCGTAACAGGGTTTGTTGCAACATGTGTCCTATGAGGGATAAGACGTCAGTAACTGTCAGGGCTTTCACCAGCTACAGACTGCAATCCTCACACTACCTTGTGCAGTTCACAGATACGTGCTCTGTGGGTATCACATGACACCAAGGGCACAACACACTGCCCAGTCTGCAAACAACCCTGCAGATGCAGATTCCTCATAAGCACAGTACTGACATGGCAGGTATTACAACTTGTAGGACAGCCATATCCACACACACACACACACACACACACACACACACACACACACACACTCACACACTGTGAAACCGACATTACTCCACATGCAGTATAGCAGCACTTACAGTCTGTAGTCAGGCCAGGCACATCCCCCTCCTGTGTGTTTCCCTGTTTCCACAGTGTAAGTTGTTAGTGGTAAATCGCCGATCCATCTGAGCTGCATTTCGCCAAACGACAGTTCTAGTTCCTGCTCACAGTGGATGTAAAGGGCCAACACCAAAATGATGTTCCTAGATATTGGAGTGTGTTACCATGCAATTGGCTATGGGAATGTTACCACAGCTGTTCCACATGCACTCAGCTAGAGGAGGATTGCAATTGGTGCAGAGGCCATCAGCTGATCATGACCATCACTTACAAAACACAAGCTGCTGCCTAGGAAAGCAGGTGTACATCCCACATCCACCAGAGAGGGTGTGGGCAGGACAGACAGAGACAAAGTATGTCAGGGAAGGTGTGGGTGAGTAAAATATAAGCATCTTTGTGTCACACACCTACCAGTATGGAGTTTCAAACACCTGACTGTTATGCATAGCTATCACATGTGTATGCAGTTATTGCATGCGCCGCATAGCTTACATGTTGGTGAGCTGTCCAGATGTATATGTGCTGGTGAGTAACATCTGCAACACTGTTGTGATACAGTAGGCATAGCACATGAGCCTGTCCACATGAACAGGTGTCAACACACCCACACTCTGTAAGGGACCCATTACCATACTTGGCTGGGTAACAAATACACTTCCTAACCAGTTATCTTGCCACAATACATTAATGCATAGGTATGAATTGGCCCACAGGGGTTATCCTGGGGTTCAATGGTCAAAGGTTATCTGACAGTGTCTGACATTAGAAAGCATGCTTCAGTATGCCACTGGGTGGGGTACTGGGTGTGATTGTGGTTGGAAGCATCATACACCACACACACAGACACAGGGTGTTAGTGCCGACATGCATGTGTGCATTGCTTCACAGGTGTGTAGTGGCTGAGGGCCCCAGATGGCTGTACAAGGCTAAGTGAGGGGTATACTTTGGCACCAGGCCACATGAGAATGATCTGCATTATGGCTAAAGGGTGTAGTGTCTGGAATGGACCACACAGGTGGGTAGAATTTACACCATCCAGTATCCTGGGTTACTATTGTGCATGGCCAGTGCTGTGGACTGCTTGGCATGTATGTGTTCTATAGGCCATGACATGGACGGTGTTTGGGATGTGCATACATCCCACATTCATGTACAGTGACATGTGGAAGTGTACCTGGTTTGTCTGGCCCATGTTGTGTACACAGAATGTAATCATCAGATGTGACAGTCCCACCCTCATGTGGTGGGGCCAGGTAATGGACAGCTGGTTGACCCCGCACCTACATTGGTAGCATGCTACAGGTGTTCCCTGGTGTCAGTGGCATCTGTCCATACAGGACATGTGTGTAAGGCATGGTATGTCTGTTGTGGATCACATTTGATGGAGCCACAGTTGTTGCAGGCATCCGGTGGGAAACATACTGAAGGTGCACTGTCTGCTATTAGGTGCCTATTGTACTGCTGGACAGGGTGCCATGGCCTCTGTAGGCCACTGCATTCACACCATTGTTACTATCAGTCACTAATATGCAGTGTACTACACACATCTTGGCTGTTGCCTCACCATGTGTGTGTGTATGAGACATGGGTTGAGAGTGTACTCTGAGTAATACTGGGGTTGCTAACTGTGATTGCCTGGCCTTGTTGTCACATGTATGGGTATGGATATGCACCCCAGCCTCTTGGCTATTTCACAGCTGCTTTCCCTGTACAGTGGACATTGTGAAATGTACTAGGGCCACCATATAGGAAAATTGCAAAACCCACTCCACATTGGGCCTAGGTGTCACACACACACACACCCTCCTACACACAGGTTACAGTTTACAAACACACACCTGTCATGTCTGGGAATAGAACCCCTACATAACTAGTTTATTATACTAGAGCACTATACAGTTATAGTATGCACCACACTGATTACTGCAGTACTCTTTGTCCAAAGGTGTATATCACATTGGCTGACATCAGCAGGCTTGTCAAAGTAGGGCATTTAACATGTAGTGAGTGTAACTAGCCTAAAATGCATTGCTCCCTACGCAGACAGTGGAGCACACACAAAACATCCAGAGCTGCCATGGGTGGGTATAGAACCCGACCAGGGTTCTGAATCACCCTACATTAGTACGCAGTTAAGGCACACACTACGGAGATTACTGGGCTGCAACCTTCCAAAAGGTGTATTACTAGGTGGATGACATCAGCTACCTTGCAAAGGTTGAGCATTTGGATTGTGGGGAGTGTGGCTAGCCTAAAAAGCATTGATATTTGCACAGACAGACAGTTGCTATGTCTAGGAATAGAACTCCTCCCTAACTAGTTTATCTCACTACAGCACTACACACTTACTGGACATGCTACGGAGATTACTGGGCTACAGCTTCCAAGAGGTGTATTACTAGGTGGTTGACATCAGCTGCCTTACCAAGGCAGAGCATTTAAATTGTAGGGGGTGTGCCTACCCTACAAAACATTGCTTTCTACACAGACAGACACACATACACAGAGTTGCCAAGGTTGGGGTTACAATTCCTACTTAACTAGTTTATTACACTACAGCAATACACAGTTACAGCATGTGCACCGAGATTACTGGCTTATTATGTTCCCAAAGGTGTATTACACAGTTGATGACATCAGCACACTTGTCAAAGCAGACCATTGGAGGTTGTAGTGTCTATGAATGGACTCAAAAGTATTGCTCCCTACGCGGACATAAGAACACACACAGAGACACTTGTCATGTTTGGGAATAGAATACCTACCTAACTAGTTTATCATAATCCAGTGGTACACAGTTACAGGATGTGCTACAGAGATTACTGGGCTACAGCTTCCCAGAGGTGTATTACTAGGTGGATGACATCAGCTGCCTTGCAAAGGTTGAGCATTTGGATTGTGGGGGTCGTAGCTGGCCCAAAAAGCATTGCTCTCTACACAGACTGACAAACACACACACTCACCATGTCTGGTAAGAGAACTCTGACCTAACTAGTTTATCACACTACAGCAGTACACAGTTACAGGAAACACTATGGAGATCACTGTGCTACAGGTTCTCAGAGATGTATTACTAGATGGATGACATCAGCTGCCTTGCAAAGGTTGAGCATTGTGATTGTGGGGAGCATGGCTGGCCTAAAAAGGCATTGCATTCTACACAGACTGACACACACAGTTGCCATGTCTGGGAATAGAACTTCTACCTAACTAGTTTATCACACTACAGAGGTATGCAGTTACAGGACATGCTATGGTGATTACTGGGCTACAATCTTCACAGATGTGTATTTCTAGATGGATAACATCAGCAGCCTTGCTGAAGTTATGCATGAAAATTGTTGGGGGTGTGACTACTGACAGGCTTATTCTCAACACAGTCAGACAGACATGCACACAGTTGACAAGTCTGAAATTCAAACCGCTACCTAACTACGCTATCATACTACAGCAGTACACAGTTACGGGATGCGCCACGCTGATTACTAGGCCACAACTCTCCCAAAGGTCTATTTCACATTGGATGACCTCAGCAGGCTTGTCATAGTAGGGCTATGGGGAGGGCTGTGTGTGTGCATGGGCCATTACCTATTCATCTAGGGATTGACATGCCACATGCGAGCACACATAGGGTCATATTTCACAGTTAAGTGCATGCAGTGGCTAGATGACTAAGTCCTATTACAGTCATGTTAGCATCTGCAGTGAGTGACATCTGCACCTCATGTGTTTGGGGCCCTTTGGCTGTGTGCTGGGTGGGACATGCCTGGATGGCTCCTTGTCACAGTCACCCTCTTCCACACATCTATGTCCATCTACCTTTGGCTTATTATAGTGTGTTGTCCTTACATATATGTCTGTATTCCTATCCACTGTGTGTGCAAGGCATGAGTGGTACATATTGACAAGTGTCTGCATTAACAACTGTGACTGCCAGATATGTCTGGTCCACTGGTGTTTGCAGACATGGCCTTCATGTGTTTGTGTGTGAGCATGCCCAGTGTGACCTTTCAGTATGTTGTTGACTTATATTGCCTCCATTTCTTTGTGTGGATGAGCATGTACAGTATGGCCATCTGTTTTGCATGTGTGGGTCAAAATCCCAGTAGTTTGTACTGCAGTGCTGACGTTTGTGTTGTACACTGACAGGTTGCATGCTGTCTCAGCAGGGTATCCATCGATCAGTTGGCATTGACTGTTACATTTCTGCATGGGGGGCACACCTGACTATATATACAGTTCTACACAGGATTTCGGGGGGCACACCTGACTATTACTATATGTCTACGCAGGATGGGGGGGGGCACACCTGACACTTGTATACATTTGCTAGGACTGTACTGGTATGTCAGGTACTCCATTTCAGTCTGTGGTCTTACCTATTGTGCTGGGTAGTGGCATATGAGTGTACTACGGAATTTGGCTTATAATTACCTACATATTCGTGTCTAACATCCTAGCCTTCACAACTGACATCCCACTGCCTGCCCTGCTGTAGTCAGTCTGTGTAGGCATGGGGGGATTTTGCCCATAGGCCTCATTCAGAGGCCATAGCACAGCCTTTGTTTGTGTTTTTCTACACCTGTCCTGCTGGCTGTGACTGTTGTTGGGTATGTGACCCCCCCGACTGGCATGTGTGCATCACTTACCTTGTGGGTGTCCCAGTATTGAGGGTGGTACTGCTGGGCTGCCTATGTCGGATGCACATAGTACACTCCCTACACATGGTTAGGCACAGGTAGTGTAATGTTTGGCATCCCTTTTACTGTATGTGAGAGTCAGAGACAGGTGTTATTCCCTGGGTTCCTAACATATCAGTGTATGTGCTATGCACTGCCTCCTTGCCAAGGCCAGGGCATACTGGCCACCCCTACTTCTGCCTACTGGGGCAGGCTCAGGTTGTTCCTCCTCTGAGTCACTCTGCGCCCATTCAGGCCTTGGCAATGGTGGGGGGCTGTGTGGCCCTGCCTCATACTGTTCCTGCTGCAGCTCTTTCCACAGGATCATATTGTGTAGCATGGCACATACAAGGACAATTTGGGTACATGCAGCTGGTGAGTACTGCAAGGCTCCACCGGACGTGTCCAGGCACTGGAACCGTGACTTGAACATCCAAAACACATGCTCTATTATGATTCCTGCTTGTGCGTGTGCCTCATTTTGGAGTTCTTGTTCAGGTGTGTGTGCATTTCTGATGGGTGTCATCAGCCACGGTTTCAGTGCTTATCCAGCATCCTCCACTAGGTGACCGTGTGGGATATCTCCACTGGCAAATCTATGGTAGAGCTGCGTCAGATGCCAGATGTGGGAATCGTGATAGCTTCCAGGGCAGCCAGCACACACATTCATTATTATGTCCTGAGCATTGCACACAACCTGGCAGTTGATGGAGGGGAAGCCGTTGTGGTTGGTAGTAGACCATACACTGCTCACTGGTTGGTGCTTTGATGTGTATGTGCGTGTGGTCTATAGCACCCACTACCTCTGGGTATTTTGTATTTGGTGGAACAGTTGCATATTGCTGGCCGACGCCTCATGGGTTTTGGGGAAGTAAAAGTGCTCACCGACATGTACTGACATGGCATCCAGGAACTGGTGGAGTATCCTGGATGCTGATGCCTGTGAAATCCCCATCATATCCCCAGTTGGCCTTTGGAAGGTACCTGTAGCTAGTATTCTTAGGCCTACACATACCTTTGTATCCACTGGGATGGGTTCCCCTCTGTTAGTTCTGTGTGTGGGGTGTGGCTGGCACAGCTCAACAATTTGCTGTAGGAGGTCCCTGTCCATCCTATAGCGCTCTACTATCTCCAGGACATGTAGCCCTTGGTAGGTTACCCTGGGTCTGTACACTATTCTCCTTCTCCTCAATGTGGGTTGCTCGGCAGCATTCACATCCTCACCACCCTCAGCCTCTTCCACAAGTAGTTGTGTGATAGCTATTGCATCCCCTAACATTTTGCAGTTGTGAATGTTAAAACTTCCCTGCTTGTTTACACCGGGGGTGTAGAGTGTGGGAAAAACAGGAGGAGTAGGTTTTTGCATAGTTTATAGTAGTGTTCTGGGCCGTGCTGGACTGCTGCCTGTGTAATTGTCTGGTTCTGATACATTTCACCTGCCAGCTAAGCTAGTTCTCCTTGATTACCTTCCTACTGCTGTTTTCCCTTCCCATTGCCTTCCTGTTTGAGCCTGTGTGCTTGCAGCGCAAACAGAGTGCTCAAATATGCACACCGCTGCTATTTCCTGGTTTAACTTCTTTTTTCTTCCTGTAAAACTTGGTGTGTGGCACGTACACCCACTTAGGCTTTGTAAAGAGTGCTAGGCAGGTTTTGAAACACCCCCTAGCTTAGCTGTGGTAAGGTAGGAGCAAACCCGAGCCACAGGGCTCCAATCCACTTACAGTATGCCTGACAAACCCTCCTATGTTATCACCTACCTCTTAGGCTTGCACCATGCTATTCCTACTCTTACACAGTTGGGACCTGACTCACATGCTGAGGAAAACTAGGATTCACTATCCTTCCCCTCATTTGCATAGGATTGCCTGCTAATGCATAGTTAGATGTCTCACACTGAGCCTCACCCCTTAGCAACCACTATTCACTGGCCAGGTTGTCTTCTGCCTGCCATTGACTTGCATGGCAGAATACTGATTTTAGTTAGAATGCTTATTTTAGGTTTATTTTAGTATTTCCCCCAGATCCCGTTTGTGCGCCACTGCCCTACACTTAAGCAGCCGAGATCGGCTAAAAAAAATATAAGTTGTTTATTTTATTTTTATTTTATTTTCAATGCCAATGGTCTTATACTTGGCCATTGGCATGCTTACTACTTGATATGCAGCCTTTATTTGGAGCTGTCATAGCTCCATTTTGGATTTTGCAGAAATGTACTCGGTTACTAACTTAGTACATTTCTGTAGATAGCACTAGTCTTGCACAAACTGTTGCCAGCTTCCTGGATTGCAAAATCACCTAATTTGCATGAATTTCACCTGGAAATGGGGTGATTTGCATACCAGGGCCTAGTTTCTGCAAGATTAGTGCAGTAGTGCTTGTGCACGTCCCTGCAGGCTGTTCCTGGATTGCACAGCAGACATATTGCCTGCTTGAGCTCCTGCACCGATCTTGCACTCCGTGCAAGCTTTTGAGAATCCAGGGGAATGAGTTGCTGCTTACTATCTGAATGGCTTTGTGAAACATCTGTTTGATGTCATAGACAGGTAGGCACTGAAAAGGGCAGTCATTTTTGCTTCAAAACACACATGCTTCTCTCAAATGATAAACTGAATTTCTGTGTTTCAGAAATCATGCTCTTCCTTGAAGCTAGAAAAGAAAGAAGAGAGTAACGTACTTGAATTTCCTGTGTTAAAATCAAGCCACCTTTTTTTCTGACCACTGGTAACCTTGAAGGTGATTTTATATAATAACAGGGGTATGAGGTTTGGGTTTCACTTTGGGATGACACTGAGGCAAGATTCACGAGTTAGCTTGTGCTGTATATAGCAACTTATTGTGTTTGAAGCAGTCATGTGCAGGTAAGTTGTAATTTATAGTAACAGGTAGCAATATGGAGCAGAAAGGAAAAACAGTGTGAGAATAATGTGTGCAATTGAGGATACAGTGATATGTAATGAAGACGTGCAGTCTAACGACTGCATAATGAGATGCAAATAAGTACCTCTCAAAGTAACTCACAATTCAGTCATAAGGCACATTTGATATGAAGCAAAATGCATGTCAGCATAAGAGAAAAATGCATATAAGAGCTTTTAGAGTAGCAAAAAGCATAGATGACGGTTGCAGCTGTAGTGGTCCTGAGCCAGCACTTAATGACCATCACAGCAGTGAAGAGCATGCAGTGAGAATGTGATGTCACAGAGAGCAAACATGATGCATGCAGTATTAGTGGAAGGTGGGTGTGGTTTAACACAGAACAAACATGACACATGCAGTATGAATGAAAGTTGAGTGTGGTGTCACACAAAACAAATATGATGCATGCAGTATTAGTGAAAGATGAGTATGTAGGTGGATATGGCAGCAATGCATGTCACCATAGTCACCATGCATAGGTAGTACTGGATGCCATCCTCTCCCAAGCCATTCACCACACAAATTGTTTCCATGTCAGCATTGGTAGCAGCAGTCTGTGCCTGGTCGATAGCCCTCTACATTTATTAACTGATCCTTAGTGTTGCCTGACTATCAGGAGCTCTTTGCAACATGTGAGGGTAGCAGGAGATCCTGCTACACTGCTATATTCCAGGTATACCTGCATTATAGGTAGTGTGCTCTTTTACTATTGCAGATACAGGGGACCCCTGATGGAGTTAATAATAATGGCATAGTAACCTTCGGTGGATGTTGGGTAGGTTGCTTTGGCTATATAACCAGTGAGCTCAGGTGTGGTATGAGGCCATGAAAAAACACACAGGAGGTAGACAGACAATGACTTTTTGTCATTTCCCTGTGACTCAGTCTGTGTCATGTTATCATTATAGAACCCTTAATAGTTGCTGACATCAGCCTACTGCACTGGCCAAGCCTGTACAGGTGTCTCTGCAGCAGGTGTCCATTCTATGAATACACAGTGTAAGGCAAAATACCATGAAACTGATAACCCTCTTACATGTGAGGTTCAGATTTATGCTTGAACAGTAGTGTGCACTATGTGTATATAGAACAGACACATATCATTGATACTAGTCCTGTATGCCTGCATATGGGTTGCACCAATGGGAAAACATATGCAGTGGTATTTGTGAACTGCCTATGAACATTGTGTTGTTGCTATAGCTATTAACCAATACATTAGGGTTGTCCACTCCAAGAACTTCTGTATGATACCCATGCCCTCATTACCTCCATGTGGGAATACAAAGAACTCCTGCTTGTCCTGTAGGTTTGCAATGGAATTTGAACCACCTCCTACTGGCTGACTCTCAGCTGCTATATTGCATGCCTGAATATTTTGGTGACTCACGTTTAGCATTGCAATGTTGTGTGATTTCGCTGACCAATATCACTGATGTCCTGGTCCACTGACTCCAAGACAAAGTCAAGTAGAGGCCTGTGGCTGACCAAGTTTGCAGACGACTGTAAGTTGGGTGCTGTCATTGACTCCCCAAATAATGTTATACTACAAGAGGGTCTCACAGCAACAAATGACTGGTGCCAAAGTCATGGGCTTAAATTAAACTCAAAAAATTATATTATCATACCATTCAGCAAAAATACAGCCCCTACTGATTACCACATCAACAGCAACCCCCTAAGCACACAACCTGTTGTGAAAGACCTGGGTACATAGGTTGACAACAACTTCACATTCGGCCATCATGTAGCGGCAGTGGTCAGAAAAGCCTTTTACTTGGTTCATCTCATAAGTAATGGGATTGCATCCAGAAAAAGGTTATTACCTCTCTGTATTCCTCCCTCATTAGGCCAACAATTTAGTACAATGCCCTGTTTGGTATGTACCGCTCCAAACAGCTGCACCAACTGGAAAGGCCACAGAAATACCTCACAAAGAGAATCCATGGCCTCCAACACCTGTCCTATGTGGACAAGCTCAAATCACTATCACTCTAACTACTCAGTATCATACAGATTGCTCAGAGGTGATCTGTGTCTCGCCTGCTAGGCAATATCAGACCCTGCTCTACTGCAGATTCTCCATATCTGTAAGTGTAACTCCTCACACATTACCCGATTGAAAGGCCTAAATCTAATATGTGACATTAACAAAACCTGCTGGAGAGACAGGTTTGTCTTCCAGAGGATGCCCTATCTCTGGAATAGACTCCCCATACACATCAAAAAAGTATGTCACTGACCCTCTTCAAGCACAACCTTGATGAGTCGATGGGAAACCACAAATTTGTCCCAGGGGTTCCATCTGTATCCCTCACTGACAGGGGCAACTGGTACTGATTGAGGTTTCTTTTTTGGGATAAACTCTTGGCTAGGCTTGTAAGGGCCCCAGGGCCATCAGCCTAGTACTCTCCTATGATCCTATGAGGAGCTCCCATCTCCCTAACAGGCAGTTCCTACATGTCGTCAGTACCCGTATCAGGACTGCATTGTCAGATTTGTCAAAGTCATCTATCCTCTGCCTTCCATCCCTCAAAAGGACTTGAAAACTCCTATGGGAGCAAGGCACATAATTAGAGACAGGTGACTTCTGTAGCCAGTAGGCTACTAATTTCAGATACTGAGTTGCCATATGTATACTTAACACTACAGGTGTAGATGGGGATAGGGAAACAGTGGGTGCCACTGATGTGCAATGCTATGGCCAATAAGGTACCCCATTAATACCCCAGACTAAAGGTAGAGACAGTACCTTGCATTTGTATAGCTGGTGTGTATGCCACACAGAGGCTCATAAGGGTATGCTGGTGAAAGGCTGGATTTTCTAACTGTGTGTATTAGGGAAACCAGTGTGGCATTGTTACAACAAGTTTATATGGAACAGTGTTGTTATTACACCATACGGGATCTGCTATAGATGCCCCTGCATCACAGGTTCACAGTGCATATGTGTAGGGCATACAGGAAACAGTGTGATGTTTACCCAGACTTAAAGGGTGGATATCCATTTGAAATATGGACTACATGTAGGCATACATTTCATGCAAATCATAGCACAGGTAAATAAGTGTACCACTATACTGTTGCAAGAGTTTATGCAAATCTCACACAAAGGTATAGCTGTTACCTAAGTACTGCATAACACTGTTTAAGTCCACAGCATTGATTATTTTTGACAATGCTGTTTCTCTGCTGGCTAAAATGGTTAAACATTACAGTACTGGTGCTCCTGTTATTGCTGTTGATTTGCATTAACTGCAAGTAACTAATGGTTTGCATGGTTTGAATGATACTGACATTTTTTAAAAAGGCCTATCTCTAACAAACAAATTGTGCAAAGCCATAGTCTTAAACTCAATGCTAAGAAATGTATAATTGTACTCTTTGGGAAGTCAACCAACCGAGCTAATTAACATGTTGATAAAACAACCTTAAGAGTTGACCCAGTGGTCAGGGATCTGGGTGCACATGTAGACAGTAACCTTACCTTCAACCACCATATGGCCACAGTGTGAGAAAATCCTTTTATGTTGTGCAACTTATAAGTAAGGGCATGTCATCTAGGTCCAGGAGGTTATTTTCCCACTGAACGCCACCCTTATCAGACCACTCATAGAGTACAATGCTCCCTTTGGTATGTATTTAACCAGGCATGTGCAGCAAGTAGAAAGATCTCAGAGGTTCCTTACAAAAATAATACAAGGCGTAACAAACCTTCTTTATGGAGAGTACCTTAAAGCCCTTTTCCTCTACTCAGTCTCCCACAGATTGCTGAAGGGTGATCTATGGCTGGCTTACAAGGCATCCACAAACCCTTCACTTATGAATCTCCTGCATATTCGTAAGTCAAAATGCACCAGAAATACAAGGTCTAAGGACCTGAATTTTGTCTGTGACTTAAACAGAACATGCTGGAGAGACAGATATGTGTCCCGTAGACTGCCCCTCCTATGGAACAGGCTTCCCGTCTATGCAAAGCTCAGTTTGTCTATTACCCAGTGCAAGTGCAGCCTAGACCAGTGGATGAGGAATAGGAAGTTTACACTGGGTGTGATACCTATGTCCCTTATAGACAAAGGTGGCTTAGAAATGTCTGACCCTCATTGTCCTACTTAGGAACAGGACATCATTATTCTTTTGGGAAAACTTGGCTAGACTTTCTAAGGTCACCTGGATCATTAGCCTAGTAACAATCTATGAATCTATAAATCTATGAGTGTTAAGATCCACATATGTCTTTAAATTTTGGAGAAAATGCTGATGTTTTAGAATTAGTGGTTGGACTGTGGGTTGGTATATTCCAGGATAAGCAAAGATTAACATTGTCATGAAGTTAAAAATGATTTATATGTTAAAAGAAATTAATGATAAAATCATGTTTGTAGTGAGGATGGAAGTGTATTCTACACATCACTAAAAATGATTGTGTATATCACAAGCTTGTTCAAGTTGTGCAAAATATGAACAGTCACCAGAACTGTAGCAAATGTGTATAAGGTAAGCAGCAGGTAGATGCATGAGAATAGAAAATGCAACAGATATTTGGAATGCAGAATTCATTCAAAGCCTGACTGACAAGCAACAAAATGTAATGGCCTTCTAGTCAGTGTGCAAAATCAGACATGATAGATTTAAACCTTGGCATGACTTAAGACATTTTACATATCTTGATGAACCCTAGTTGTCTGTGTACCACAAGACAGATTTTCTGTGGGCTAAATTTAGTCTGTGCTAGTACCATGGCAGCAACATTTGCTTGATATTTAGTCTAATACCATTTACCCTTTAAATTTAACTACAGCAGCTACACTGAATATGTGGTGCTAAATGCTGCCCTGGATAAGACAAAACATTTTCAGAATGTCATGGTGGCTGTTGTGTATATTTTACATCTTCAACAGCAGTAGGAATTGTTAACCATATGGGGATTAAAATGTATTTGGAAACCACAGTCCTGACATACAACTTTCACAGAAGTGACATGAATACTGAAATTGTATGGCTACTCTAAAAAGAATGCTATATCAGTTAATCATTAGTTATATTCTTAGAAAAACTAGACAGTCTGTAGTAATAAAACATAGCAAACAAATGTACAGCAAAGCACTCAAAAAATACAGCTTTACGGATCAAAAGGACCTGATCATTTTAAAAGATAAAGCCCAAAAATAACTGAAATTGAGTAAACGCTATTTAGAGGCAAAATGCAGAAAGAATCAAATGAAAAAACAAACAGGCCAGCGATGTCAGGAAGCAAAGCTTAATATCCAACAATTAGGAATACATAAAATTAAGATCCACAACGTTACAAAGGACTTACACCTAGCTTCCTCTCACTACCACATATACTACTCACGCAGTCTCCTCTCTCACTCCTCTGTCTTCCCTTTCCATCCCATTAGCCCTTCTAGCTTGTTCCACTTTCGTGTGGAGCTTCTACTTTATATCTGCTTGAGTTTAATGCAATATTTGTATATACGATTTAGGTATATGAGTTTAGAACAGTATCTGAGCTTAGTACTATCTGTATATACATCCTACCTTTATTCCTAGCCTTTAGCTAGATATTGGTATATCTGTTCATTACTATGTTTCATATTGTATGTATAGCTAATGTTTGCTGCAGTATGTTGTTGTTGTCTTTCGGCTTTTCCCGGTTAGGGGTTGCCACAGCGAAACTCCAGTCCGCTAATGATTGGCAATAGATTTTGATGAACGCCGAGGTGCCAGCTCAACATTCAACCTTCAACAAAGGCACACCCATTTACGCATGTCTTTCGAACGCCCACCCAACCACGGGGAGGACATGCAGACTCCACACAGAAGGTACTCCCTGCACTCCAGACAAGAATCGAACAGGAGAACCTCTTGCTGTGAGGCAACAATGCGACCGCTGCACCACCACGGCTGTGTTTGCTGCAGTATGTATTATTTGCTATTGTATGTATATTTAAATGTTCTTCATGTACTTTGCTGCTCATTTATTGTTCTGTGGAGCTTTTCTCCCCGGGCCTCCACTGAAAAAGGACCTGTGTCCAGTTGGAATTTTCTGGTAAACATATGTAAATAAATAAATAAATAAATAAATAATAAAATCCACAAAGCTTTATCCAAATAAATTAGAGATCACTGAATATAGATGGATTTCAAAGTTAAATGTAGATAAATCTCCAGCCCCCGTATTCACTATGCCCTGCACGACATGCATGATTAGTGCAGGAGCTTATGCAGGCAATATGTCTGCCGTGCGATCTAGGAATAGCCTGTAGGGGCGTGCACGAGAGCTACTGCACTAATCATGCACGGACTAAGCCCTTGTATGCAAATCACCCCATTTGCAGGAGAAGTCCATGCAAATGAGGTGATTCTGCAATCCAGGAAGCTTGCAATAATCCATGCAAGACTATTGCTATCTGCAGAAATGTACTCGGTTAGTAACCAAGTACATTTTTGCAAAATCCAAAACGGAGCTATGACAGCCCCAAATAAAGGCTGCATATCATTGAGGAACCATGCCAATGGCCACGTATAAGGCCATTGGCATTGCAAATAATACAAAAAATAAAAAAATCAACTTTAATTTTTTTTTCGCCGATCTCGGCTGTTTAAGCATAGGGAAGTGGCGTGTAAACGGGATCGGTGGGAAAATAAGAAAATAAACCTAAAATAAGCATTCTACCAAAAATCGGTATTCTGCCATTCACGTCAATGGCAGGCAGAAGACAACCTGGCCAGTGAATAGTGGTTGCTAAGGGAGGAGGCTCAGTATGACACATGTAACAATGCATTAGCAGGCAATCCTATGCAAATGAGGGGAAGGATAGTGATCCTAGTTTTCCCTAGCATGTGAGTCAGGTCCCAACAGTGTAAGAGTATGAATAGCTGAGTGCAAGACTAGGAGGTAGGTGACACCATGGGTAGGTGTGTCAGGCATACTATAGGCGGATTGGAGCCCTGTGGCTCGGGTTTGCTCCTAGCTTAGTATAGCTAAGCTAGGGGGTGTGTCTGAACCTGCCTAGCACTCTTTACATTGCCTAAATGGGTGTGCGTGCTGTGCATTGGGTTTTATAGGAAGAAAAAAGAAGTTAAACCAGGAAATAGCAGCAGTGCGCACATTTGAGCACTCTGTTTGTGCGGCAAGCACACGGGCTTAAACAGGGAGGCAATGGGAAGGGAAAATAGCAGTAGGAATGTTATCAAGAAGAACTAGCTTAGCTGCTAGGTGAAATGTATCAGAACCAGCCAATTATACAGGCAGCAGACCAGCGCAGCCCAGAACACTACTATAAACTAAGCAAACACCCTCTCCTGTGGTTTTTCCCACACTCTACACCACCGATGTAAATAAGCAGGGGACTTTTAACACTCACAACAGCAAAATGTTAGGGGCTGCAATAGCTATCATACAACTTGTGGAAGAGGCTGAGTGTGGTGAGGATGTGAATGCTGCCGACCAACCCACAGTGAAGAGACGGAGAAGAGTGTACAGACCCAGGGTAACCTACCAAGGGCTACATGAGCTGGAGATAGTGGAGCACTATAGGGTGGACAGGGACCTCCTACAGGAAATTGTGGAGCTGTGCCGGCCACGCCTCTCACACAGAATTAACAGAGGGGAACCCATCCCAGTGGATACCAAGGTATATGTAGGCCTAAGAATACTAGCTACAGGTACCTTCCAAAGGCCAACTGGGGATATGATGGGGATTTCACAGGCATCAGCATCCAGGGTACTCTACCAGTTCCTGGATGCCATGTCAGCACATGTCGGTGAGCACATATATTTCCCCATCACCCATGAGGCGTTGGCCAGCAATATGCGCCTCTTCCACCAAATAGCAGAATACCCTGCGGTAGTGGGTGCAATAGACGGCACACACATATGCATCAAAGCACCACCCGCTGAGCAGGGTAGGGTCTACATCAACCGCAAGGGCTTCCCCTCCATCAACTGCCAGGTCATGTGCGATGCCCAGGGCATAATACTGAACATGTGTGCTGACTGCCCTGGAAGCTATCACGATTCCCACATCTGGCATCTGACGCAGCTGTACCAGAGATTTGCCAGTGGGGACATCCCACACAGTCACCTGGTGGGGATGCTGGATACGCACTGGAGACATGGCTGACAACACCCATCAGAAACGCACACACACCCGAACAACTACTCCATAATGAGGCACACACACAAACAAGAATCATAATAGAGCATGTGTTTGGGATGCTCATGTCATGGTTCCGGTGCCTGGATACTTCCGGTGGAGCCTTGCAGTACTCACCAACTACATGTATCAAAATCGTCCTTGTATGTGCCATGCTACACAATATGATCCTGCAGAAACAGCTGTAGCAGGAGCAGCATGGGGCAGGGCCACACACCCCCACCATTGCCAAGGCCTGCACAGGCACAGAGTGACTCGGAGGAGGAACAACCTGAGCCTGCCCCTGTAGGCAGATGGAGACATGCCTAGTATGCCCTAACCCTGGCAAAGAGGCAAAGCATAGCACATACTCTGACATGGGAGGGACCCAAGGAATAGCACCTCTCTCGGACTCTCACATACAGTAAAAGGGATGCCAAACATTACACTACCTGTGCCTAACCATGCATATGGAGTGTCCTTTGTGCATCCGACATAGGCAGCCCTGCAGCACCACCCTCAATACTGGGACACCCACAAGATAAGGGACTCACACATGCCAGTCAGGAGGGGGATCACATACCCAACAACAGTCACAGCCAGCAGGACAGGTGTAGACAAACACAAACAAATGCTGCACTATGGTCTCTGAATGAGGGCTATGAGTAACCACCCCCCAGGCCGACACAGACAAACTGCAGCAGGCCAGGTAGTGGGAAGTCAGTTGTGAAGGCTAGAAAGTCAGAAACTAATATGTAGGAAATCAAAAGATAAGAAATGTAGTACACTGGTATGCCCTAGCCAGCATGATAGGTAAGACTACAGACTGAAATGGAGTACTTGACATACCAGTAAAGTCCTAGCAAATGAGTACAAGTGTCAGGTGTGCCCTCTCCCATCCTACATAGAAATATAGTAACAGTCAGGTGTGCCCCCCCACACCTGTGTAGAAATATAGAAATAGTCAGGTGTGCCCCCCTCATCCTACATAGAAACATAGTAACAGTCAGGTGTGCCCCCTAAAACCTGTGTAGAAATATAGAAATAGTCAGGTGTGCCCTCCCCCCATCCTACATAGACATATAGTAACAGTCAGGTGTGTCCCCGCAAACCTGTGTAGAAATATAGAAATAGTCAGGTGTTCCCCCATCCTACATAGAAATATAGTAACAGTCAGGTGTGCCCCCCCAAACCTGTGTAGAAATATTGAAATAGTCAGGTGTGCCCCCCATCCTACATAGTAATGTGATAACAGTCAGGTGTGCCCCCCACACTTCTGTATAAATGTAGGAACAGTCAGGTGTGCCCCCCCGATATACAGAAATGTAGTAATAGTCAATGCCAAATGATCGATGGATACCCTGCAGAGACAGCATGCTAACTGTCGGTGTACAACATAAAGTTCAGCACTGCAGCACAAACTACCTGGACAGACAGCCATACTGGGCATGTTCACACACTTAGAGAAATGAAGGCAATGTCAGTCATCAATATACTGAAAGGTCATACTGGGCATACTTAAACACATGAACTCCATGACTGCAAACACCAGTGGACCAGACATATCTGGCAGTAGGAGTTGTTCGTGCAGACACATGTCAGTATGCACCACTCATGCCTTACACACACACAGTAGACAGGAATACAGACATATATGTCAGGACAACACACTATAATAAGCCAAAGGTAGACATACATAGATGTGTGGAAGAGGGTGACTGTGACAAGGAGCCACCTAGGGCTGTCCCATCCAGTACACAGCCAAAGGACCCCAAACACATGACGTGCAGATGTCACTCACTGTAGATACCAGCCACCAGTATCTGTCAGCATTACAGACTATGTGGTGCACGTGCCAGCTGTGCAACATGACTGTACAAGGAAGTAGTCATCTAGCAGCTGTATACACTTACCTGTGACATATGACCCCGTGTGTGCCCACATGTGGCATGTCAACCCTTAGATGAATGGGTCATGTCCCATTCACACACTGCCCTCCCCATAGACCTACTATGACAAGCCTGCTGAGGTCATCCAATGTGAAATACACCTTTGGTAGGGTTGTAGCCCAGTAATCTCCATAGTGTGTCCCAAAACCGTGTAATGTTATAGTGTGATAAACTAATTAAGTAGGTGTTCTAACCCCCGACCTGGTGAGTGTGTGTGTCTGTGTGTGTGTGTGTGTGTGTGTGTGTGTGTGTGTGTGTGTGTGTGTGTGTGTGTGTGTGTGTGTCTGACTGTGTAGAGCGCAATTCTTTTTAGGGTACTCACACTCCTTATAAGTCATATCCACAACTTTGGCAAGGCTGCTGATATCACCCACCTAGAAATACACCTCTGGGAAGGATGCAGTCTAGTAATCTCCATAGTGCATCCTGTAACTGCTTACTGCTGTAGTGTAATAAAGTACTTCGATAGGAGTTCTAACCCCAGACTTGGAAACTGTGCATGTGTGGCTCTCTCTATCTCTGAGTTTGTTGACAGCAGTGCTTTTTAGGGTACTCACACTCTTTACAATTCATATACTCAACTTTGGCAAGGCTTCTGATGTCACCCACCTAGAAATACACCTCTGGGAAGGTCATAGCCAAGTAATCACAGCAGCATGTCCTGTAACTGTGCACTGTCATAGTGTGATAAAGTATTTAGATAGGAATTCTAACCCCAGACTTGGCAACTGTCTGTGTGCACGTTTAACTCTGTTGACAGCAATGCTTTTTAGAGTACTCTCACTCCTTACAATTCATATACTCAACATTGGCAAGGCTGCTGATGTCACCCACCTAGAAATACACCTCTGGGAAGATTGTATTTGTAGCCCACTAATCTCCGTAATGCGTCTTGTAACTGTGTACTGTTGTAGTGTGATAAAATATTGAGATAGGAGTTCTAACCCCTGACTTGGTAACTGCGTGGGTGTGTTTGTGTGTCTGTCTATCACTGAATATGTAGAGAGCAGTGCTTTTTAGGGTACTCACACTCCTTACAAGTCATATACTCAACTTTGGCAAGGCCGCTGATGTCACCACTTAGAATTACACCTCTGGGAAAATCACAGCCCAGTAATCTCTGTAGCACATCCTGTAACTGTGTACTGCTGTAGTGCAGTAATCTACTTAGATAGGAGTTTTAACCCCAGACTTGGTAACTGTGTGTGCCCACCTGTCTCTGACTGTGTAGAAAGCAATGCTTTTAGGGTATTCACACTCCTTACAATTCATATACTCAACTCTGGCAAGGCTGCTGATGTCACCCACCTAGAAATATGCCTCAGTGAAGGTTGTAGCATGTCCTGTAACTGCATACTGCTGTAGTGTGAAAATCTAGTTATGTAGGTGTTCTAACCCCAGACTTGACAACTGTTTGCATGTGTCTGTCTGTTTTTGACTGTGTAGACAGCAATGCTTTTTAGAGTACTCACTCCTTACAATTCATATACTCAACTTTGGCAAGGCTGTTGATGTCACCCATCTAGAAATACTCCTCTGGGAAGGTAGTAGCCCAGTAATCTCTGTAGCATGTCCTGTAACTGCGTACTGCTGTAGTGTGATTTAGAACTGTGGTAGGGTTACATCCCCACCTATAGCAGTTCTGGATGTTTTGTGTGTGTTTCAGTGTCTGTGTATGGAGCAATGCATTATAGGCTAGTCACTCGCAGTACATTTCAAATGCCCTACTTTGGCAATCCTGCTGATGCCATTCATTGTGAAATACACCTTTGGGGAAGAAGCTCTTTAGTATTCCCCATGGTGTGTCCTATAACAGCTCCATGATGTTGTGTGACATAGACCTTGGTCATGGGGTTCTATACCCACACATGTTGGTTGTGGATGCTTTGTGTGTGTCTTACTGTCTGTGTAATTTTAGGCTAGTCACTCGCAGTACATTTCAAATGCCCTACTTTGGTAATCCTGCTGATGTCATTCATTGTTTAATACACCTTTCGGGAAGGACTACTCCTGTAATGTCCATGGCGCGTAATGTAACTGCATAGTGCTGTAGTGTAATAAACTAGTTAGATAGATGTTCGCTCCCAGACATGAGAGGAGTGTGTGTATTTGTAACTTGTATCTCTGTGTAGAGGTGGTTGTGGCCAATATGAAGTGGGTTTTGCATATTCCTTATATGATGGCCCAACTATATATCACAATGTCCACCGTACAGGAATAACAGATGTGAAATAGCTGAGAGGATGAAGTGCAAAGCCATACCCATACATGTGACATCAAGGCCAGGCAATCACAGTTAGCAACTCCAGTATTACCCAGAGCACACTCTCAACCCATGTCTCATACACACACATATGCCTAGGCAACAGCCAATATGTGGGTAGTACACTGCATAATGGCCATTGATAGTAACTATGGAGTGATAGCAGTGGGCTACAGAGGGCATGTCACCCTGTCCATCTGTCCAATATGCATGTACATGCAGACAGTGCACCTCCCCAATGGACATCTGCACCACCTGTGGTAACATCACATGTGACCCACAATGGACATACCATGCCTGACAACATGCCCTGTATGGACAGATGCCACTGACACCAGGGAATGCTTTTAGCATGCTATCAATGTAGGTGCAGGGTAAACCTGCTGGATATTACCAGTTCCTGCCACAGTTGGGCAAGACTTGCACACCTGATGATAATCTGTGTTCACAACATTGGCCAAACACCCCAGGTACAGTTCCACATGTCACTGTACATGCATGTGGGAGGTGTGCACATCCCAGACACCGTCCATGTCATGGACTAAGGAACACATACACGGCAAGTGATGCACAGCATTGGCCACACACAATACTCACCCAGGTGACTGGATGGGGGATACAATACCCAGCTGTATGGGCAAATGAAGAAACTACAGCACTGAGCCACAATGTAGACCATTGTCATGTGGCCTGATGCCAAGGTATACCCATCGCCTACCCTTGTATAGCCTGCTGGCACAGTTGACCACCACACACCCGTGCAGACATGCACCCATGCATGTCAGTACTGGCATACTGTGTGCTTGTGTCTGTTGCATGGTGCGTATGTTCACATCCACCCTCACTATAACCCCCATGGGCATATTGAAGCATGCTGTCTGATGTCAGACACCTCCTCATACTCTTTGCCCATACAACCTCCATATGACCCCGTGTAGTGCATGCAATATCTGCATAGTGATGTGTTGTGGCAATCCCACTAGTGATGAGTTGCACTCCTGGCCCTGTCAAGTGTGTCAGTGTGTGTGTATCCCTGTGTGAGTGTGAGTGTGCCTGTCTTGACGCTGGCACCTGTTCATGCAGACAGGCATGTGTACGTCACCTACCATATATCTACTGTATCCCTGTTGCAGATGTCACTCACCATCACATATATGCTGTGAGTGCTCCAGAACAGGTAGCTCATGTGGCGCATCCAATAACTGCATTGAACTGTGATAGCACTGCATAAATTTCAGGGGTTTGATACCCAGTGCTGGTAGGTGTGTGACACAAACATGCATCCGTTTTACTCTTCCTCCCCTCCCTAACATGTCTTTGCCTCTGTCTGCCTCTCCCACTCCCACTCTGGTGGATGTGGAGACCTACACCTGCTTTGCGTAGGCAGCAGCATGTGTATTTTAAGTGATGCTCATGATCAGCTGATGGCCTCTACATAAATTTTGGCCCTCCCCTAGCTGATTGCATGTGAAACAGTTGTGGCAACATTCCCATAGCCAGTTGCATGGAAACACACTCCAATATCTAGGAACATCATGGTGTTGTTGGTCCTTTTCATTCACTGTGAGCAGGAACTAGCTCTGTCATTTGGCAATCAGCATCTCAGATGGATTAGGGATTTACCTCTAACAACATACACTGTGGAAAGAGGGCAACAAACAGAGGGGGATGTGCCTGACCTCATTACAGACAGTAAGTGCTGCTATACTGCATTTGGAGTAATGTTGGTTTAACAGTGTTTCTGTGGATATGGCTGTCGTACATGTCTCAATACCTGCCATGTCAGTTCCATGTTTATGAGGACTCCCCATCTGCAGGGTCATCTGCAAACTGGGCAGTGTTGTGCCTTTGGTTTCATGTGTTATCCATGGAGGATCTATCTGTGGACTGCAGAAGGTAGTGTGAGGACATGCCTGTTGAGCCTTCTATGTATGCAGGTACATGTTCATTCCCCCATAGGAGATGTAGGCCAGGGTTTTGCCAGACTGCCTGTAGCCTGCAAAGTGCATTGTTACATGCCTAGCAGCTTAGTGTACTTACCCAGTGAGATGTCATGTGCAGATACTTGACAGATGTACAGCTGCCAGGCCTCCCTTAACAGTCATGTATGTCAGACAGAGCAGTGGGATGCTGTACATATGTATGTCAATATGTAGTGGGTAGTATGTGGCCATGGCACCCCTGTACCAGCGGTCATTATGTGTCAGGCCAGACAGAGGTGTGTGAATGCATAACCTATGGTGGCATATCTATACCAGTCATTATGTGTTATACCCATCTACATGGCTGTCTACATCCATATTGTCAGGCATGGACACATTTTTGCACTATGGGCTTATGTGTATACGTCTGAACTGTACAGAGTGTGTCAGAATTTCCACATATATTGGCCAATATCTCTGTTGCAGTCCACAGGGGCATTATGTGCTAGCAGCGGTACTTTACAATGATGTCCTTAGGATGCCTGTCAGTAGCCAATGGCACACATGTTATAAGCAGATGTGACCTCCCACACATGCCATGTCTGTGAAAACAATCCCAATGACAGTAGCAATAGTCTGCTAATATATCTGCTATACATACCTGGCATCCCCTTGCACTAAGACATTGGGACTGTAGGGGCTGGGGTAGGACTACACTCCATGTACAGGACATATGGTGGCAATATATGTACATATACTTATCCAGATACTTATCCAGATAGCCATATATATATGATTACACATGTGCAGTACTTCCAATTACCACTGTCATGGCAAACACCCACTATAAATCCCTACATCATGTGGACATGGTCCCTTAACATTTCCTGTGTGATGGACATCCTTCATGTGTGTGGGCATCAGTGTTACTGACAGCAGGTATCAGTACCTCTTACAGGAGAACTGGCACACTCATGGCAGCCACATATTTGTAGGAGGATCAGGAACTACAGACAGACTGTGAGTAGAGTTGTATTATGCTTTGCATAGTGCTGGTGTTACAGGGTGCATGTATACATACTAGTTTATCTTGGAATGCAGTCTGTCTGCATAGCTCACAACTGTGGGCCTATCCTCTTGCTGGCCAGAGGTATGCCTATCATGTTTTGTCTGTCCACCACTGGCAGTGTGTGTGTTGAGTGCTATTGGTACATGGCTACATCCATTTCTGTTTCTAACCTCAATTCCCTGACTAAGGGTATGTTGCAGACTATCCTGTAACACCAGCAACTTGCTTAGTGTATGGCAACAGTTGTCCACATATGTGCCTGTGTTCCAGCCTCTGTCCTCCACCTACATACCAGGCTTTGCACATATGTCATGCTGTTGGTGGTTGTTCTGTAGTGGGCTGTGAGTATATCACACTGCCATTGCTGCCATCAGTCCACTGCTGTTGTATCCTCCACACATACAGTGGGGCTGGGGCCATATATGTATGGGCGTCACCTACACAATACATGTGTGCCCTTATGCACTCCAGAGGCCAGTTTATGTTACAGTGGTATATGGCCCTGTATTATTGAGTCTGGGGGGAGCACCATAAATGATCTAGGCTGTTACAAAATGTGGGGGTATCAGGGGTGAGCTGCCTTAAGGTATCTGGATGTACAGTACCATATACTTCACCTATATTTACATTACTTACATGAATTGGGTTAATGCAAGCCTACTGCCTCCTGCCATACAGACTGTTTTATTTGTCAGTGTGCTCATGATGGTGGCAGTTATGCCTTGTTATGTAACAGTTAAAACATATGTTGTCACATGACATCTTTACCACCTACTGAGTTTGTACAGAGTGTAGATAGTGGCTGCTGAAATATGCACCTGCATTGCATACTGTTGATTCTTTGGTATCCTGTGGCCCAGTTTGTCTTCACTATTGTACAAGTTGAAGGGCTTGGCCTGGACAGCAAAAGTTGTGAATCTTTCCAGACTACTGTATTAGTGTAACTGTTTCACAGTTGCATTACTCTGTTTATATGGTTGTCAGTGTGTGAACAGCTATATGTCATGGCATATGGAACTGTAATAGTACACGATCAAAGGTTTTCCATTTCTGCAAACATGTGTGGTGTTTTTCCTATGACCTCTCTGTGGGTACATGTTGCAGGCAACGATTGTCATTTGTATGGGTAGCCCATACAGTGTCCAATTGTTCAGGTGTTAACTGTAGGCATAGTGGCTGTTCCATATTTTGTGCAACTTGTACATCTGTATCTTACTGTACATATATCTGTGTGTGTATATGTAGTCACATGAATATCTATGTATATGTGTGTGTGTGTGTGTGTGTGTGTGTGTGTGTGTGTGTGTGTGTGTGTGTGTGTGTGTGTGTGTGTGTGTGTGTGTGTGTGTGTGTGTGTGTGTGTGTGTATATATATATATATATATATATATATATATATATATATATATATATATATATATATATATATATATATATATATATATATATATATATATACATATATATATATATATATATATATATATATATATATATATATATATAGATATCTGTATCTGCATATCTGTGTCTGTGTATCTGTATCCTGGGGATGTTGATGGCCTACACATATTACATTTCCTATGGGAGGCAGACTATACTGCAGGATATGTTACCAATGCCAGCCTGACATCATACAGGTGGGATGTAGTACTGGTAACATCTTATGCCCATGTCGTGTTAGGTCCTGGTTATGGGATCTGCAACACTTGGTAGTGTATTGCAGGGCGGACGTGTTTGGCTGTGGGGGGGTGCCTGTTCGTACAAGATGTATAGTGTGTGGGGCCTCTCAACCCCATTAACAGTGCATATGGACGTATGTGTGTTTGTCAATCTGCCATTGCTATCTACAGATGTATGACCATATATACCTATATAGATATATATCTGCTAACATATATATAACTATGTCTGTATATACCGACATAGATATATATCTGTGTACACATATGTAACTTGTTGTGTATATGTAGACATATAGGTGTAGACACATATATGTGTCGATGCAAGCATTTGCATGTATATATATATATATATATATGTATATATATATATATATATATATATATATATATATATATATATATATGTATATATATATATATATATATATATATATATATATATATATATATATATATATATATATATATATATATATATATATATATATATATATCTACATATATGGATATGTTGTATCTATTTAGATATTAATATATTTAGACAGACATACATTCAGATGTTGGTATACATTCTCTGTACTGTTGCATGACTGCACTGGATGATATGTTTCTGTAAACATCAGATTTATTTGTATCTGACATGGTGTAGTGGTAAATTGCTTTGTCTATGGTGTACAGGGTCTTGGGATCAAGACTTGCAGGAGCTGTTTATTTTGCTGCTGGGCAGAACACAGCCCGTTAGATACAGAGTGATTAAGGCAGTTTTGAGCATTTGTAAGTGGGTTTAAGCCTGTTTATGTGGGAGTAAGCACTGCCTACATAGGTTAAGCAATTTAGAAGCTAACTGAATGTAAGAAACTGTAACCGGAGGTTAGCAGTGCTTACCTTCATGCAAACCCATGTATGTACGTGTATGACAGAATCAAACAAGAATTGAAAGTAATCAAATGTAGTGGGGCTTGATCTGATCAGAAGTGTGTCATATTAACACCTAACATATTGAAATGTGACCCAACTAGGTCTATTAATGTTGCAAAGTATTTTGTTTATATTTTTACCTATTTCATTTGACTAAGCCCAAGATTTTTTCCTCAGCCTCCACTCTACTATTACTTCCAGTGCACCCTCCCAGCACCGGCCATATGTTCATCTCTTTGCTACACAACCGCATTGTTTCTCTCCCGATTACCCCTCCTGCCACTCCTTTCTCACTTACCTCCACAAGGCGGTCTGATGAAAACCGGTCCATCCAACCCTGACATGCCTCAATCCATAGTTTCATGCCCATTGCTCCATGCGACCCCACGTCCACATTAACCATCCATCCTCCAGGTGCTAGACCAGCCTGTTCACACCTCTACAAATTGACCTCTCTCCAATGCTAGGGACCCAACATGGATGTTGTCTTGACCCAAGCATATTCAGGCTTCCCTACATCCTAGTCCACATTGCACACATACAATCTGTACCTTTGGAGACACGAGTTAACCCAAATAATCCATTTGTATTTGTGGGTCATCACATTTGGGACGGACCTGTCTTGGTTTCAAGATTACACTTAGTGAGTCAGCAGTATTTATCCCACTGGTAGTATCTGGCCACCAGTCTGAGAAGCAGTGATATGTTCCCACCCCTACCCAGCCTCATTTCCCGGTTCCACTTAACCGACGATCCAGACCTGACCTTCTGAGCATGTAGCATGCCTCCTCAACATGCACTTATCTGTTGTTTTCCTGTTGTCTTTCAGGTATACGAGGTGCACACAACCCCAGTTGGCACATGACTCCTAAAAGGTTAGGTTTCAGTTAGACGTGATGGACATGTCCCCTGTATACACATGACACTTCAGGTTTCTCTCTGTTTCACCTTTGTAATGATAATGAAGACTACAGGTCCGGCTTTATCATTGGACAAGAACTGTTTAGCTAATTTAACTAAACAGCTCAAAATATGTACATAATGTGTAAATGATTGCTTGTATTACTGAAACATGTCTTTCTGAATAAGTCTTGATATTAAATAAGACAAAAGCTCTAAATAATACGAGTTGACATTGTTTTCCTTTTAATTCCTTTTGAATGCTTTTCTGTCATGAAGATTGTTCTGAGTTATATACAGATATATATATCTATAGATTTAATAGAGCACATAACAAAGACATATATGACCACAGGCACCATTAATGGGGGTGAGGGGGCTCAAGCAACATACGTCTTACACGTATCGATATTCTACTCCCCCCAGCCAAACAGGTCTGCTCTGAAATACAATAGCAACTGGTGCAAATCCCATGACAGGACCTGACACTACATGGCCACAAGATGTTAAGAGTAAGCCCCCCACCTGTATGATGTGAGGCTGGTATCGATAACATATACAGTACAGTCTGGTTGCCATAATGGATGTACAATGTGGAAGCAATAAAACATACCTAAGTTACATATACACAGACACAGGTATGCAGATACATATATATATATATATATATATATATATATATATATATATATATATATATATATATATATATATATATATATATATATATATATATATATATATATATATATATATATATATATATATATATATATATATATATATCTATATATAGACGGTTTACTATCATAATTTCAAATCCAACTCCATCGACCGCACTATGTTTGAATACGGAAAGTCGAACACGGCAATGTCGAACTTCAAAAGCAAGCCTAGGAATGGTTTTAACATGAGTCAAGATAGGTGTTCACTGCTATTGCCGAACTACAAACCTCACCCCTATCTCTACCCATGTTAAAACCTGTTCCTAGGCTTGCTTTTGAAGTTCGACATTGCCGTGTTCAACTTTCTGTGTTCGAACATAATGCGGTCGATGGAGTTGGATTCAAAATTATGATAGTAAACCTATATATAAACATATATGCAACTACACATACACACACAGACGTATGTCTAGGAAGATACATAATTGGAGGGTGCACACTACACTGAACAGCCAGTATCCCTACAGTTGCAACCTCATCAGATGGACAGTGTATGAGTCACCCATACCAAAGACAATTGTTGCCTGAAACATATACCCATGGAGAAGTCAAAGGATGTGACACAACACACAGGATTGCATACTTTGTAAAGGTTTACTTGTGTACTAATACATTTGCATATGCCATGTCATATAGCTGTTAGACTTTGAAATACATACAAAGAGGGGAATGAAACCATCAAACAGATAATTTATTACAGTAATCTGAAAGCATAACATATGTTGGTGTCCACGTCAAGGCCTTCAAGTAGTACAACAGGAAAGACAGACTGGGCCACAGAATAACAATCAATCAACAGTAAGTAATGCAGATATATAGGCCAGCAGCTCTAACTACACTCTGTACTCAATCCCTAGGTGGAAAAGACCTAGATTGACACAATGGGATGTATCTGTTACATAACACTCCATAAATGAATTCATCACAATTGCACTGACAAACAGAACAAGCTGTATGACAGTAATCAGTAGGGTAGCAATGTTCAAAAGGTGAAATGTATGGTAATGTACAGCCACATGCCTTAAGCCAGCTTACTACTGATATACCTCACATGTTGCAACACCCTAGGTTAATTATGGTGCTCCCACCCCCCCTAGACTGACTTACAGGAGCATATAACAATGTTACATACACTGACCTCTACACTGCAGAGGGGCACATATGTGTTGTGCATATGAAGCCCACATATATATGGTGCATATGTTCTGTACACCATTATTCATTAGCATCATACCTGATAACAAGCCAGTCAGATAATAGACTATGCTGTGTATAGTATTGGATTTTGCTAAGGACATGACTTGGAGAGTCTGTGGTTGTGTGTACAGTACTGTGGTCTGTGTACATAGGGCAGGAGTCTGCAACCTTCAGTATCCCAGGAGTCATGTCTGTCCCCTCTCCCACCAAAGTAAAGTCATCAGGAGCCACAACAGCTATTTGACCCCTAAAATGAAGATAACACTGCAGATAAGGTTTCAAATATTGTTATACTAAATATGACAGAACAATACCTAACATCCATCCATAGTTGTGTTCCTGTGTTGGCTCTGGTTGATCTCTGTGTGTGTTTGTCTGTGGGTGTGGGTGGGAGGTGTGGTACAGTGGCCATTAATCCTCAGAGGTACGTGGAGCCACTACAACACGGTAGTGTTGTAAGAGCCGCATGTGGCTCCAGAGCCACAGGTTGCTGACCCCTGAGTTAGGAATTTGATGACAGTTTGTGTATTGTGCATACGTACCTTGGGCAGTGCACAGACTGCGGTAGATGCAATTGTTCTTTGTCCTGTACTATGTGATCTTACATGCTGCTCCAGTGTATGGTACCCTATTTGCTCACATGTCTGTAGGGCCAGGCACGTCTCCCATACCACAGACAGCCAATGGACCTCACTGTGCCATGACCATTGTATGTACAGTTACTGTGTGAGTGATACATACAAGGATGGTGTTTATCAAATGGTCATTATAGTGTCATATTAAGCTTGTGTATCACATGTTGAGGCCGCTAATCACAAGTACATGTGTATTCCCCCACAGAAAATGTAGTCCACTGTTGTGGCAGTCTGCTTGTATTTTGCACAGTGGTTTGTGACATGCCTAGCAGCCTAGTGTAATTACACAGTGTGCTGTTATGTCCAGTTATTTACAGGACATACTGCTGCCTGGCCACCATAACTGTTGTTTATCTCTGACAAAGCAGTTGTCTGCTGTACAGATGTATGTCACTATCTACTGGGTAGTATGTGGCCATGTGTCCTCTGCACCACCAGGTATTGTGTCAGGACAGACTGGCGTGTATCCGTGCATACACTGTGTGGGCATATGTAGTCCAGTATTGTTGTGATATACCCATCTATATGGCTAGTAACATCCGCATTCGGAGGCATGGTCCACATATCTCGCATGACAGGGAAATGTGTACACATCTGGACTGACCACAGAGTGCCAGACTGTCCACATATATTGGCCATATACCTGCTGTAGTCCACAGGAGCAGTACTGTGATGCAGTGGTACCGTATATTGTTTCCCTATAATGTCTGTATGTAGGCAATGGTGCACATGTCTACAGCAGATGTGACCTCGCACACCAAACATGTCTGTTAAGACAACCCCTATTACAGTTGCAACAGTCTACCGATATACCTGCAATACATCCATGACATCACCTTGCACTAAGAGGTTTGGACTAATGCTGCTGAGGGTCAGCTCCACTCCATGTCCTGGACATATGGTAAACATATATGTGTACATATTTATCAACATATCTATAGAGATATATACACATATACATATCCACATACATATATGGACATATACATATCCACATACATATATGGAGATATGTATGCACAGATATATACACATACACACTCACATATATACATATACACAACAATGACTGCAACAATTGCCTAAGCTTCTGATGTCATTCAAAGGGAATCCAGTATCTGTGTGCCTGGGATGACATGATTGACAAACCAAGATGCTTTGACAGAGATGGTCTGCACCTTTTGCCTGTGGAATTCAGGCTACTGCCTAAAGCTCTTGCCACCCCCATAGTGCTGTTTCTAGGCAAGGTTCAAAGGACTACACCCGCACTGTAACAGATACATGCCTGCTAAACTGTACATAATGCTACTCAGATTCATGCCTGCTAAACTGTACATAATGCTACTCAATGCTAGAAGTGTAAACCTACAATGCACTCTCACAAGGCACACCTACAAATGGAGATCATTGATATCTGTGCAGTAACAGACAACTGGGTTGATGCCCCAGAGAGCACCCTTGCAATACTAGGCTACAACCCCTACCACACATTTCGGCCACCAAAACAGGACCACAAAACTACAGGTGGAGGGGTCTCCATATTAAACAAGTATGCACAACTCCATGCTAGTTCCCAACACAATGCATCTGGAAATCTCCAGGTGCAACTAACAGTAGGTGACACTGCAATCAAAATTATAGCTTGCTAGGCCATCCCCCACCATGGGCCAAGATTCTGACCACACCTTTCTAAACATACTGGACATATTCAGATACAAACAAACAACCTAATATGTGGTGATTTCAACTACCCTGCCATTAACTGGGAAAACTGCTTGGGTACCAACACCTTTTCCCAACGTTTCTTAGCATTCATACATTCCAATGCCCTGGATCATCTAAAACATTGTCTGAACAGGGGCTACACTATCCTACACATGGTCATTACCAACATGGGAGATAGATGCACCACAGCAGTGTTCATCCCATCATTGGTCAGGTCAGACCATAAGCTCATCACCATTGACATCCACATCCCACCCCCAAGGAAGGAAACCTTTGTAAAAGACCTCTTCAAAGCCTACTTCATGCTACTCAAGCCAATGGTGACAAACTTTGTGACACCCATGGAGACAGGAGCTGAAAGATCAACTGCTGAATCCTACAATAAGGCACTGCATGAGCGCATCCACTCCTGCATGTATTGTGCCTTCCCAAATACAACCTAGATGCTTTTGTCCACAAATATGAAGCCAGTCTGATGATCCCCTGCCATAAATAAAATATACAACAGAAGGAAGAAATTGTTGAAGACAAAAGGATAATCCAAGGATGTAAACAACTCCCTAACTAGCCTCAGTAAGTAGATGAGATCCCTCATTAAATCTTCCAAAGCTAGTTATGTGACTAACTTTGCCAAAGATTCCAAAGTCAACCACAAGCTATTCCATACTTATGTCCAGATTTGACATGGCAATGCTCAGAAGTGCTCTGAGTTACAACAGAAAGGCATTAAAATGAACTGA
This sequence comes from Protopterus annectens, assembly GCF_019279795.1. Lineage (NCBI taxonomy): Eukaryota > Metazoa > Chordata > Ceratodontiformes > Protopteridae > Protopterus > Protopterus annectens. The sequence continues at coordinate 1,917,446,316 of NC_056733.1, read as the reverse complement.
TGCCAAGGAATTAGCCAATATCCTGGCAGAGCGAATTAGTGACACATTCCCCTCAGATGACATCCCAGGCTGTGTACTACATGAACTACAACATGAACTGGCACCGCACCTAACTGTCATGTTTCATCATAGCCTCACCTCAGGCTTGTGTCCAATGAGTGGCACACAGCTGCAGTTATCCCACTCCACAAGGGGGGATACACCTTGGATCATGGGAAATACCATCCCATCAGTCTGACGAGCCTGATCTGCAAGGGCATGGAATGCATTATCATGGAACTTATAAACAAAGACATTGGCCAACCTCAAACACTGGCCCTCACCCAGTTTGGCCCAGTGGAGGGCCAATCTTGTCACCTGAACCTGATTTAATTCTTTGGATCAGTCTCCAGAGCTGTGGAAGAGGGTAAGGTGGTCCACACAGCCTATCTGAACCTTGGCAAGGCCTTCAACACCATCCCCTATTCTGGAAACATAGACTAACCTACTAAGCTGGAAATAAAGTCCTATGCCACTCAATGGGTTGCCACATGGCTTACTGACAGAACCCAGACTGTAGAAGTAGCCGACTAGAATTCCAGCTCCAGATGAGTGACATGTGGAGTACCTCAGGGTTCAGTCCTGGGACTGCTGTTATTTGGCATCTACGTCTCTGAAGTACAGGCCAACACTACAGGACTCTGGCTAACAAATGTCATGGATCACTGTGACCTGGGAGCCATTACTGAATCCTCACATGATGTGGATATTCTACAAAAGGACCTTGCAGACACAGATGCTTGCTGCCAGAGCCATGTGCTCAAGCTTACTGCCAAGGAATCTATAGTTATCTTGTTTGGAAAATACCTTGTACCCATGATTTATCACATATGTGCAAGTACACTACATACCAAACGTGTGATGACAGACCTACAGACACAGGTGGACAGTGCTCTCACCTTGAATAACATTGCCACAACAGTGAGGAAATCCTTCTATGTGGCACACCTCATCACTAAGGGCTTTTTATCCACAGTAAAGGAGGTAAATGTCCCACTGTACTCATCCCTGATTACAAACATTACAGAGTATTTCGCACCATTTCATATGCACCTCATGAGACATCTACAACAGATGGAAGGCCACAGGAATACCCCACTAAACAAATCACAGGCATAAAGCAGATGCACTATGCTGACCATCTAGAAAACATCCAGCTATACTCTGTGGCATATCGTCTACTCAGAGGCAATCTCTGCTTAACATACAAGGCCATGTCATACCCTGTGTAATGACATCTGTCATAAGTGTATGTAATGCCATGTCCAATACATCCGTCTATGTGCTGTCATTACAGTAGCAAGTGATGTGAGTGTCATGTCTGGGATGCACTAGTATATGAGACCTGCACAGTACTGTTGTCTGTGTGAAGGTGTTACATGCAGGGGTAGTAACCCAGGGTGCGTGCTGTCACATTGGCATGTAGTGTAACATGGCAGTACTACTTATGACAGTGCTGTCCCAGGCAAGGTTAGACTGCTAAATGTACTAATGACAACAAGCACACCGGCAGGCATAGCTGGACTCTGAGGCCTCACTGTGGTGTTCCTGGGGTGTGGACTGTGTCAGCGTATATATCTCCTACTGGAAAATGACCAGACATGTAGAATGTAACTGTGGAGTACCATCTGTAAAGCACATGTTAGTGAGGGCTTACAACATGTAGTAATGGCATACATATTGTTGTCAAACATCCATCTGTCAACACAGTCATCCAAATGCATAGCTACTTGCCAAACTGATGTCTATCAGTCCCTCTATTGATGTGCAGATGACATGTATCCAGCTGGAATACATACAGACAACCTATGCTTGTTTGACACTGACATGTCTGCCCAGCTGTGTACTAAGTAGCACATATAGGGGACAGCACCCTGTATGGACAACATGCCATGGGTACCTACACTACACTACCACAGTCAACAGAACATGCTTGGGTACAGGTCTCCATCACAGACAGTAATCATGTGTTGTAATGCATGTTGCATACATGTCAACTGGATCACCTCAGTGGCCATGTGCAGAGGGCACCCAGAGGATTGGCCGATGCATGTCAATAACACCCTGATAGTCACCAACATGGTGTGTATCGATAGATTGCCTGCTGGCACATGGCATGATACCGATGTAAACACACCCCCTACACAACCCATCTCTCCATGGACAATAGCCAAGTACACAGGTATGACCACCTGTAGCAATGCACCACAGTACTGACACATGTGTACATGTGCATTACTGATGATAGCAGTGTTTGTGTGTTAGTACATCTGTAGTTGGGAATTCCATGACAACCTTCACAACCATCTCAACAGACATTGACATAGTCAGATGTTGCTGCAGCTGTATTGGACATGACATGTACCCTGTTACACTTCTCTCCCTAATGGCTACATGAGCCTTGCAGTACCGGCACAACAGAGCTGTACAAATGGGTCGATAGGCATGGGAAACACATTGAGGTCTGGCAAGTGTGTATATGTGTGCATGTCTGCATATCTGTAGGGTACACCATTCTGAGACCACATATTCCTATTACACTACACATTGCCACATAGTAGTAAAGATACTGTTGTTGCTGCCCATAGGCGAGGCATGGCGATGCAACACACTACTAGGCCTGTGGCATGTGCATTACATGCATATTCATGTAGTACCACTGTTGTGATATACAATGGGTTGTATTGCAGTTGTGGCTGATGTGTGATAGTTGGTATATCAGAGTGTCATCATGTGTTGCAGTGAGTACAATAACCAGTGGGGTTTGTGGGTCCTGTGTACACTGTTATTACACCATGGTACACCCAGTATATGTCCCATGTACCACTTTATGTTGACCAATGCCACCATCAACCATACAGGTAAGTGACACCACAATACAGGCCAGTTACACATGTGCTGTGTGCAGCCTACCTGTAACACATTTAATATACGGACTAGTTAGTTATCACCAATAGGCCCAGGTCTCTTGGATGTGTGTCTGCCTGTTATGTGTCGGTCAATGTGCGTATGATGGTATGTCACACTATGTAATATCCATATACAACCATTACATCACCTATTACCATACTGTACATGTCTGTGTATGTTCTGCAAGTATCATGTAAGCTGGTGCAAACCTCACCCTACACATTGTGTGGTGTGTGCAATGAAAACCACACAGTTCATTAGCACTACATACCTAGGTTGGGGTCTAGTCAGAGTGTTGCCAAGTAAGAGTGTGCGTGTATGTGGATGGGTCTACATAAGGTTGCAGATTATACATGTCCCAGCATGCCACCTGTCTTTGTGGCACAGGCACTAACTGTTACAGAAACTTGTGACATGTGTGCAACTGTACTCCAGATATGTCACAGCCATGGTGTCACCACAGTGCCATAACCCTTGTGGAATCTGACTGCAGGCCATCCTCCTGCTGACACATGTACTCCTACAACCCATATGGATAACATTATGGAGATCACAGTCACCCAGTGTTACTAAAAGCTGACATGCATCATAGCTGGATGGCTACACTACCTGACATGTATGCATTACACATTACTACTAACAACACGTAATACTGCAGTACATTGCTGCACTGTATTGCAGTCACTGTGTGCATCAGAGCCATATTAGCCTGTCCCTGCATCGATGTTTTGGATGACTGGGATTTGGCACAGGTATCATCATGTGCACAGGGTGTGTTGCAGGTTTGCCAGAGGCTGAGGGTGGTCCATAGATTTGACACCATGTGTGTGGGTGAGGGGTTGAATTATTGGAATGGGGCATGCTGATGTGGTGTGTGTCAGTATGGTGTTGGCCTAGGTGTGTGCATAGTGTGTGGGTAGGCATGCACACATTTCTGCCATGTGGCTGCCCTATACAGGTCTTTTTGGACAGCTGCAGACCATACCTGGCAGGGTGTGCAGTTCACTGCCTCTGGCCACAGACACGGTGACTGTGCCTGAAGGGGTTCCATGGGCACGTGCAGGTACAGGCCTTGAGGTGCTGCTCTCTCCTGATGATGACAGGTGTACGCTGGAACCATGTCCCACATGGGACTGGCCAGGGCCACGTGCACAAGGCCTGCTTTGGTGTGGTGTTGACAGAACCCCCGTGATGTTCTGGGGCTACTACTTCCACTACGGGACTGGCTTTGCATCCTAGCGCATCCATGTTGACTGCCAGATGTTGGTGTATCTGGCTTACGTCCATGCAGCCATCGCACCACTCCCACCAGGTGTTCAAGCATGGACATACCATGTTCGAGGAGGCACACCATCTCACCCCACCGTCTATGATCTCATTGTGTTCACGGAGGGCAGCAGCACTTTCACAAATGTTGTCACTTACAGATGAGTAGGCATACCTCTGCAACCTCAGGCCCTGTCTGGTGTACATTTCCATATGTGCCTGTGCCTCCATGACAGCCTGAAACATGTGCCTGGTGGTACCAGTTGTGGCATCTCTGCCAGAGGCAGGATGAACAGTGGCCCTGCCATGAGCACCCTGCCACATCTGCCTATGTGGTGGCCTGCCAGACATCTGGCTATGCCTGCTGTTTTCAGACACAGCTGGCATGGTCAACACACTACCCTGTACATTGCCACTAGCCACCAACTGTCCCACAGCTATGGCCACTGGTGATGGGGTATGTATAGGCACAGAAACTGTGTGCGGGGGTGGGGTGACTAAGAGGGAGATGTCAACTGTTACCACTGTGTTGACCCCTGACAAACCCACCTGTGCCTCAAACATAGTCTCATCATTGTCAGTGTCTATGTGCACACCAACATCAGGTAGCCTGCCGGAGGGACCGTGACCCACCACGCCATCTGTGGGGGGAAGATAGAAACGCACCTTAAGACTTGTCCAGCATTGCATAACAATACACACACACACACACACACACACACACACACACACACACACACACACACACACACACACACACACACACACACTCCACCTTACTACGTACCTGTCTGTGATGCTACAGACAGTCCCATGTTTATTCCCATGCGTTGTCCATCATACATCACACCTGGTGACATACAGTCATTAATGTCTCATTCCTCTAAATGCCTACAAAAGTGACCACAACACAAGACCTGTTACTCCATTAAGTCCATGTCTTGAGTGTAGTACTTTGTACATAGCCTCACCTCACTGTTATCATTCAGTGTTCACCCTTTGTATGTCGGGAATTTGTGAGCCTGGCCCCTATATGTGAGGTGCTAATATGTTCCCTCATACTGTCACACAATGTACTGTCATGTGTACGTATTGCTCAGTACATGCCTGACATGCTGCAAAATCAACCTATCATGTGACACATGTGATATATGTATACACTCACTGTAGTTGTCTAGTAATTCCCTAATGCATCTGTAGTCTACCTACATGGGTTGTCATTCACCTACCTGCTGTATGTGATATTGAGGGTATACCTGGTATCCACTTCCCCTCCCAATGCATGTTCCATGCTACAGACCTTAGTAGAGTATCATCTGTCCTTTAATTACATATCAGACAAGTATTCTTGTTTTGTCTTGTGTCAGTCCATGTACTGCAAAGGGAAGTACTGTCGTATGAAACACTCCACAGTCACACATGTGTATACATGGCCACCCACACAACCACATACACATGCACACAGACATCCTACATGCAGCAACCTCCCTCCACTACACCACATTGAACCTACAGATGAAATGAACACACACACACACACACACACACACACACACACACACACACACACACACACACACACACACACGTGGTTGCACAATGATAGCACACACAGTCCTCCCATTACCCAACTGTCAACATGCATAACATATGTTACACAACAGCATGCAGTGTAGGTATAGTCAATCCATGCTAGCAACAGTATACATGTGTGTAAGGCATGGTCTGTGTTAGTAGGTGATACCCCTTCCCCTGGGGAACACTGCACCCATGTACACAGTATTGCTGTGCACCTGTTATGCACCCTGCCATGTACTGTGCACCAAAACTCACAGGTGTACATCCCATTGCTGCATGTGATGTACTGTGTCAGTTATGCCAGCTGTAATGCTCACAGCACCTATGTTTTCCAGCAAAACATACCTGGGATGATGTGTGGTCATATGTCAGTTGTGAATGCTTGATGTGTGGCTCACAGCACTCAACATTAGCAGACCATGTATGAACAATCCAATAGTATTACACTGGTAACTGCCAGATCATACCATGGCTATGGGGAGTCTACACACTGAAATTGATGTGATGCACCATTCCTTGATCTGCCATGGGACAACATCACCACATATTTTAACAGTACATGAGCCTGATATGTGCCATATGTCCTGTACATCCACATGCAGTGTCTACTAAAGGTGTTAGGTGTGCAGATGCTGACCGCATTGCATACAGTCCTGTGTGTGCCTATGTATGCACACGGTTATCATGACGTATTGCTGCACCCATTGTTATGTGTACTACAGCAGTCACTATTCCTGCAAGGGGTATACTAGCATGGCCCATCTGCATTTGCTTGTGTATGGTCAGTCTGCCTTCACATGTTCCCCAACTGTGCATGATTGCAAGGTCTACTCATATGCACACCCCTTGGTGTTCACACATTGCTGTCACTATTTCTGTGGGTGTAGAGTTACGTCTGCCACAGTTACTGACCCTGTCTGTGTGCAGATACAGCCATTCTTACCATCCTTATGGCTCCCTGCTGCAGTGCACTGGTGTGTCATGCTGACAACCCCTCCCCACCTTCCGCCTTTTCACAGATGCTTGGCAGGTATGGCTTACACATGTGTGTCAGTTTGCAGTGCACCATACACTGCACTGCACGTGTTACAGCCAAGTCCCAGCTAATTATGTGGACCACACTAATACATTATGCCATACTGTACATCTGTAACAGTTGCCACCATAATACTGGTATATAATCTGTTGTTGCACTGTACAAGGGTGATGTTTCACACGTGTCCCTACTGTAGGCTGTGTGTGTCACCATTATGATAATCCCTGTGGACAAACTTCACAATGACAGGACGTTAGTTATCTTGCAGCCATCTGACATACCTTTCCAATACCCCATTATGGTCACCACTGTGATGCAGTGCATTTCATAGCAACAATACATGAACATGTGCAGCATGCATTCAGGGTAGGTGTGTTAGATGTGTGCATGGCATATACCATAGCCATTACATGCTCTGTGTATTTGCAAGCATCAGTAGAAACCATACTCACCAGCCACAGGCTGCTGCCTTGATGGTATCCTGGAGGGACCTGCATAAGAGTGTGAGAGATGCAATGTTAGTGGCCACAGCTGTGGCATTGCTACAGGGTGGGTGCAGCATTATACTACATCAATGGTACAAGTCTACATTACTAGCAGTTATGCACATCTGTTCATTACTACTCTGCAGCCAACAATATTTATGGCATGTCAGATATGCATGCTCTACAAAGCAGAAGTACAGATAGCTATGAAGAGGATGAGGAATGGAAAGGCTGTTGGTCCAGATAACATACCTGTGGGTGCTTGGAGGTGTTTAGGAGACATGGCAGTGACATCTTTAACTGGGTTGTTGGATGGAATTTTGGAATGCGAGAGGATGCCTGATGAGTGGATGGAAGGTGTTTTGTTACTGGATGTTTAGGATAAGGGTGATGTGCAGAGCTGTAGTAACTACAGAGGTGTAATATTGACCATTCACAGCATGAAATTATGGAACAGAGGAGTGGAAGCTGGTTTAAGAAGGGAGGTGATTATTAGTGATCAGCAGTATGGTTTCATGCCAAGAAAGAGCACTACAGATGCAATGTTTGCTCTGAGAGTGTTGATATAGATGTACAGGGAAGGTCTGAATGAGTTGCATTGTGTCTTTGTGGACTTAGAGAAAGCATATGACAGGGTGCCTAGAGAAGGGGTTGTGGTATTGTGTGAGGAAGTCAGGAGTGGGCGAGAAGTATGTTAGAGTGGTACAGCATATGTACAAGGGTAGTGTGACAGCATTGAGATCTGTAGTGGGAGTGGCAGATGCTTTTCCAGTGGAGGTAGGATTACATCAAGGATCAGCTCTGAGCCCTTTCTTAGTTGTGGTGGTGATGGACAGGTTGACAGCCAAGTTCAGACAGTAGTCCCTGTGGACTATGATGTTTGCAGATGACATTGTGATATGTAGGGAACAGGTTGAGGAGACCCTGGAGAGGTGGAGATATGCTCTAGAGAGGTGAGGAAGGAAGGTCAGCTGGACTATGACAGCATATATGTGTGTGAATGGGAGGGAGGATAGAGGAATGGTGAGGATGCAGGGCATAGAGATGGCAAAGGTGGATGGGTTTAAATACTTGGGATCAACAGTTCAGAGTAATGGCAAGTGTGGAAGAGATGTGAAGAAGAGAGTACAGGCAGGGTTGACTGTGTGGTGAACAGTGGCAGGACTGATTTCTGACTAACACGTACCAGTAAGAGTGACAGGGAAGGTCTACAAGAGTGTAGTGAGACCAGCTCTGTTACATGGGTTGGAGACTGTGGCATTGACAAAAAGGCGGGAATCATAGCTGGATGTGGCAGAGTTAAAGATGTTAAAATTTGCACTGATTGTGATGAGAGTAGACAGGATTAGGAATAAGTATATTTGAGGGTCAGCCCAGATTGGACAGTTCTGAGCCAAAGCCAGACAGGCAAGATTGCTTTGGTTTACACATGTGCTGAGGGAGGGGGTGCTGGTTATTTGTCGGAAAAGGATGCTAAGGATGAAGCTGCCAGGTAAGAGGAGAAGAGGAAGGCCATAGTTAAGGTTTATGGATGTGGTGAGACAGGACATGAAGGTGGTTGGTGTGACAGATCAAGATGCAGACGACAGGTAGAAATGGGAAGAGGTGATCCACTGTGGCAAACCCTAACTGGGAAAAGCTAAAAGAAGGAGAGGATGCTTACCTATACAGATGCATATGCATATGCAACAGTGATTTACTAATGTTCCCTGTGGTCTTACCTGTACGCTCCTCAGCTGGTGCGTAGGTAGCACCTACCTCCAAAATGCTGTCTGGCAGTTGATGTTGATTTCTATGGGCAGGTGCACTGAGGCTGCTGAGTAGTTCTTCCACTCGTGTCAGGGGGCGATGGTCTGTATGACCCCCCCTGTTGCAAGGTAATGCCCCTGGACTGCAGCAGCACGGCGACGGGCATTGCGAAGTAGGTCTGAGCAACGATGCCAGACCTGCTCATAACTTCAGTTATGGTGTCCGACATCATTGACCCTGTGGATTAGGTCATTCCACAGGGTGGTCCACTCCTGCTGTTCCTCTGCTTCCCTTCTGAACACTATGGGGTAGTGGTTGGTGAGGTATCCAAAGATGACTTCCATTTCTCCGGCAGAGTATGTTGGACGCCTCCCTATGTTGATGTTGCCTGAAAGACATAGAGATGGAAACAGGTCTGAATAAATCATACAGCAAGGTCACCATAGGTCTTAATACACATTTCGGCCTTCCCCCAATCTGCAACAACAAACTGTTCACACAACCCAATAGGTATGGCACACCTTAACTAACATTGGGATATATATGTGTTTTATTGTAACACACTTTGTGCTATGTGTCTGTGGCCATGTTCCCTGTGTGGACATTATAATTGCTGGCATGTTACACACTATTCACCTACATGGCATTGTCAGGCCACTATGGTTCCATATATGCATGTGGTATGCTTGCTATGTGATTGCTGCACATCTGACATTCTGTGTTATTGGGAATGTCTATGCATGTTCTTGGACATGTTCAGGGGTTGTGTAGAATATTACTACCCAC
>NC_056733.1:1917396467-1917433967 GCF_019279795.1 Protopterus annectens | reverse complement strand
CATATGTGGGCCTGTGTTTGTCTGTCTACCACACAGGTCTCGTGTCAGATATATCACTGGCAGTGTGTGTGTTGAGTGCTATCAGTAGGTGACTACATACATTTGTGTTTATGACATCATATTCTTGTCTAGGTGTGTGTTGCAGACTATCCTGTAACAACAGCAACATGCTCAGTTTATGACAACATTGTTTCACATATGGGCCTGTGTACTGGCCTCTGTCCTCCACCAACATACCAGGCTTTGTCCATATGACATGCAGTAAGGGGTTGTTATGTAGTGGCATGTGATTATGTTGTGCTGCCATTTCTGCCATCATTCCAGTGATGTTGGGCACCCACACATATTATGGGGAAGGGTCCATATATATGTAGGCTTCATCTGCACAACATATATATGGCCTTTTGCAGTGCAGAGGTCAGTGTATGTAACAGTGTGTTATGCTCCTGTAAGTCAGTCTGGTGGGGGGGGGGGGTAAGCACCATCATTAACCTACGGTGTTACAACATGTGAGGTATTCATAGGTTCATAGGTTTATACTAGGCTATCTGCCCTAAGGCATTTATAAGCCTAGCCCAAATTATTGTGGCTTACGCCACCCCTTATATGAAAAAATACTGTGCCCATTAGTTTGTTGTGCCTCTGTCCAGCAGTGACCCAGAGATGATTCCCGGGTAAACCTCGATCCCATCCACAGGTCTAGATTTCTCTTGAACAGAGTCAGCGAGGTGCTCTGCCTCACATGGACGGGATTTTATTCCACAGCATAGGAGTCTCTGAGTGATAAATCTATCCCTCCAGCACGTCCTATTTATATCCGTGCTAAGGTTTAAGTCGCTTGCTCTAGTGGTTTTGGTGGATTTGGATTTTTGAGGTGGAGCATGTCCATTAATTCGGGTTGGACATGGCCTTGTATGTCAGGCACATGTCACCTCTGAGCAGGCGGTATGCGACTGAATAGAGCTGGAGTTTCTTCAATCTGGCAGCATATGACAGATTTTGGAGTCCTTATCCTTTTGGTGAGGAACTTTTGGGTCTCTCCAATTGCTGCAGATGTCGGGTGAGATACATCCCGAATGGGGCATTGTACGATCATTGGTCTGATAAGTGAAGAGTACAGGGGAACAATGACCTCACTAGATCTGGATGTGAATCCCTTCATGATCAGGTGGGCAATGTAGAAGGTCTTTCTAACCACTTTAGCAATGTGAGTGTCAAAGAAAGGCCACTGTCAACCTGGGTCCCCAGGTCCCTGATAACCTCTTCTGTGCTTAGTGGATTGCCACCTATATGGTAGCTTGGGGTTACCTTGTTTTTCCCGAAGGTATGACTATACATTTTTGGCGTTTAACTTCAGGCCATGGCTCTGGCACCAGCTATCTGTTTCCGTGAGTCCCTTCTGAAGGATATCAGTGTCCGATGCACTTTCCACTATGGCGCCCAGTTTGCAGTCATCTGCAAACTTTGTCAAAGTCCTCCCATGTTGGCCTGTACTCTGAGAAGTAGATGCCAAACAATAGCCAAGGACAGAGCCCTGTGGGACACCACTTGTGACCGCTTGAGTCTGACACAGCGCCAGCAACTCTAACCCTGTGGGTTCTGTCCTTAAGCCAGTTTGCAACCCATCTTGTGACATATGGGTTTACATTTAAGCTGGTAAGTTTTTCTACAATACCCGAGTGGGGTATTGTGTGGTCAAGGTAGGCTGTATGGACTGCCTTTCCTCATCAATGGCCTTGGTGACTATTTCAAGAAGTCGACCAAGTTCAAAAGGCATGATCTTCCCTTGACAAAGCCAAACTGGGTCGGGTCCAATGTCTGCAAGTCCCCTATATCTTTGTTTATGAGCTCCATTATGATCCTCTCCATAGCTTTGCAGACTAGACTTGTTAAGCTTATGGGCGTAATTACCAGGGTCCGTGGAGCGCCTTTGTGGAGTGGGACCACAGTTGCCATACACCACTCCTTGGGCACGTTTCCTGTGGTAAGGCTGAGATTAAACAGCTGCCTTATGTGCGGGTTTAATTCCTCATTTAGCTCGTAGCACACAGCGGGGACACCATCCGTCCCATTGATGCTGTGTTTTTAGCTTTAGAGAGCAGCTTTCACCTTTTGAGATGTCCGGAGGCTACACTCGGCTGGGATAGTTATCTCCGGGGAGAGGGGGTGAGTTTGCACTGAACCTGTCTGCCAGTATGTTGGCAATGTCTGTGGGTTCAGTGATTTTGTATCATTTTGGACTAATTCTGAGCATATCTGTGAGTTTCCACCCAGGTTCCTAACATAGCTGAAAAGGCCTTATGATTGTCCTTTGAATCCATGGCAATTTTTCCTCAAAATTGGCCTTAGTTGATTTTATGAGTGCTCGTATTTTTACTAATAATGATCAGGGGTGACTTTTATGGATTTTGTTCTATCATGTAATAGCTTTCTCCTCTTATTGTAAAGTTTGTTAATGGCTGGGGTCCACCAGACTGGACGCTTGCCCTTTGTGGAAAGAGTCTTGGTTTTATTTGGGATTGCCTGATCCATGCAGTCCTGGAGGTGTTCATAGAAGGCATTTGTAAGGGCTTCCGCAGCTTGGGTTGTGGTTTCCTCTGACTCAGGGGCCTTGAAGGATACCACACCAGTCTTGACTAGTGTGAAGTTTGCTTTAGAGAAGTTCTTCACTATGGTCTTTTTGTTTGGGGTGGGGCGGGATGTGGATTTCCAGTGAGATTAGTTTATGATCAGATCTCACCAATGAGGGATATACTCGTTCGTGGAGCATTTTGTCCCCATGTTTGTGACAATGAGATCTAGTATATTTTCTCCTCTCGTGGGAACAGTGACTAGCTGTTCCATGGCATTTGAATTTATGAACTCCAGGAACCGTTGGGCTAGAAAGTTAGGGCTTGAGTAATGTTCCCAGTCTATATTCGGTAGTTGAAGTCACCCAATATGATGGTGTTTGGAGATACATTTATACCCTCCAGTGTCTTCAGGAAGGCTGTGTGGGGTTCCTGAGTTTGAGAGGGTGGCCTGTAGCATGCTACAATTTGTAGAGCAGTTTTGCCTATTGTTAGTTGCACCTGGATGGTTTCCGGCTTCATGTGCCACCAACCTGGAGGTGTGAGTATCCTTTATGAATATGGATACACCTCCTTTGTGGAGTGGTCCGGTTTTGGGGGCATGATATGAGGTAAAACCTAATAGTGCGGGGTGCTCTCAGGAGCCTTGAACCAGGTTTCAGTTACAGCACAGACATCGATGTTCTCCATACTGAGAAGGGCCTCGAGTGCATGCATTTTGAGATTTAGACTTCTGGCATTGAGCAGCATTACCCTCAATTTCTTCCCATTTTTGTTTTCTAGGGTGGTAGGTTTAGAATTTGAGCCTTGCCTAAAAAGGCACTATGGGGGTGGCAAGAGCCTTAGCCAATATCCATCCCAGGGTGACAGGTGCAAGCCGGCAGCGTGGCTTGTCAAGCATGTCATCCCAGGCAGACAGACACTGGATCCCCTTTGAATGACACCAGACATTAAGCCAATTGTTAAAGCTGATCATCTTGTCTCTATATTGTGGCATCATTCTTGGTGAAGGAAGGATACTGCTCAGGGTTAGGGTCATACCTGCCTGGGCTACATAATCAGAGAGCTCCTCTATGTCTCTTTTCATGCAGTCCAGGGAGGTATGTCTCAGGTCGTTCACACCAGCATGGACAATGACTGTGTCATATTTGTACTTGCTGTGGAGTGACCAGTGCTTGTGTTATGTGGCGGATTCTAGCACCCGATGGGCAGCTTACTGTGACCCTCTCCTTGTTCAGCCTGGTGAGTGGGACGTCAGTGTGTCTGACTATGGAGTCACCTATGACAAGTATGTTTGGTGTTGTATTTGGCCTTAAGGGCTGTGACTGCTTTGCACACTGCTTTTGTGGTTTATGTGTTGCTTGTGGGGTGTCTTGAGGTAGCAGTTGTTTGGGTGTCTGCTTTGGAGGCCTCTGCTGTTTAGGTAAATTTTACTCAGAGCCTGAGTATGTCTTTGTGTGTTTATGTTTGATTCAGTGGTAGCATTATGTGAGGCTGGTTTTGTGGTGTGTGTAGTTGCCTTCTCCTCCTGTCTGCTCTTGCCAGTCCTGAGTTGAGAGAGCTCAGCCTCCAGTTTGGCTAAATAGCTGCATCTCTACAAGTATTTGTGTTATGTGGGAGGAGCAGAGAGTTGTCTGTGTATAAGAGGCAGATATAACATTGCCGGAAGATTCCCAGATTCACCAGCTGGACCGAGAGGAGATTGACAACTGACCTTTGGACATGCTAGAATAATATTGGGAAATCCTTAATTGAAAACAAGGGCCAGTGGGGAGTGAGGGTGTAGTGCTTTTAATTTTTAGTGCTGACTTATATAATTGCTTTAGTGAGCAAGTGCCAGGTAACTTGAGTGCAATGTGATACAAGTAACTAAATGCAAAAACGACAAACAGTAACTTTCTTTCAAGTGAAACAAGGAAATAAGTACAGTAAGCAATGCAGATATCACTAGTGATCCACAGAAGCTGAGAAGCGTGTAGGTGAATTAGCTTCCAGGGAAATAACAAGCAAACAAACAACAAGTATATAAACAAAGCTAGATTCAGTAGGCCTGGATCTAGTCTATGATAGAGCAAACAAGGTGAACCAATTTCAGTAAGATACAGTTCAAATATTCAGGCACTATAAACCTTTAACCAGAAAATTCCCAGCTCAGAAGGGCAGAGTCCAGCCTCTTCTCCCACAAGAGTGCAGTCCACGAACCTTCTTAATGTAAAATAACTGGCCTGAAGCCCAAGTGCCTAAACCAGAACTAATACACTTGGACACTGGGCTCTCAATCAGCAGTTCCCAACTTAGAAGGATGAAAGCTACCTGTCCTGCCACCACAGTGCTTGCCACAAACCTTCCTAATGTAAAACAACTGGTCTGAAGCCCAAGTGCTTAATCCAAAAGACTTGAATGATAGCTACACTTTAATCAAGTTACAACCAAGCAGTAATAAATACCATTGAATACTTTAGAGAATGTCTGGATTAGTGCTCAAGTTACACAAACAAAGCTAGATCCAGCAGGCCCGAATCCAGTCTATGCCACAGCAAACAAAGGCACCAACTTCAGTAAGAAACAGTTCAGATATGCATGCACTATAAGCCTTAACCAGAAATTCCCAGCTCAGAAGGGCAGAGTCCAGCCTCTCCTCCCACAAGAGTGCAGACCACGAACCCTCTTAATGTAAAATAACTGGCTTGAAAGCCCAAGTGCTTAAACCAGAATTAATACACTTTTAGAATAACAGACACTGAGCCCTCAATCAGCAGTTCTCAACCTAGAAGGATGTAAGCTACCTGTTCTGCCACAACAGTGCAGACCACAAACCTCTCAGTGCAAAACAACTAACTGGTCCGAAGCCCAAGTGTTTAAACCAAAAGGCTTAGAATGAGTTACACCAAGCAGTAATAAATACAATTGAGTATTTTAAGATGATGCAAAAGTAAAAGAAGTAGGTAAAAACACAAGTACAGTAAAAGCAGATGAAATTTTTTTTTTTTTTTTTTTTCTGAACAAGTGCTGAGATCAAAGAAACAGATTTGAGTGCTGAAACTAGAAAACTGGCTAGTTACAAGAAAAAAAAAAAGCTAGAAGGCTTCCCTCAAACACAGAAGGGCTTGGGGCTCAGAAGCCTACAAATAGTCTGTACCACTTAACAAGAAAGGCAGGAAATAAGCTTAATTTTTTTTTTTCTATTTCCCAGATGCTCTCTTTGTACACAGTAGGAGTGCCTGAAATCAGAATATGATCTCACTGCACTCAGTTGAGTGAGCAAATGAGATGGGCCCAGAGGCAGGCTGAGGCGGGCAGTTTCAATGCCACTAAGATTAACACCAAAACAAAAACAGGGTGGGTGGGAATAACTGAAGAGCAGAATAACCAGTTAAAAATTCCTTCAACACTCCTTCATACACAGTTTAAATCAATTTAAATACTGTATTTTTAAAAGTAAAAGTGCATAAAAAGGTACTTAAATTCTCTTATACGTCCAGTTGAATATAACCAAGTTCTTAGCTTGCCAAGCTGAAGTTTTAAAGCAGGAATTATTTCACATGCACCAGTTTAAATATGCAAGGACAGGAAATCACTGAATGTGGCTATCCCCACACCTGTAATTACTAGCAAATAACAAAATTCAGCCAACACTAGCTTTTAGTTCAAGTTACTGAAGAGCAGAATAACCAGTTAAAAATTCCTTCAACACTCCTTCATACACAGTTTATCAGTAGTAAGCTGGCTTAAGGTATATGGCTGTACATTATCATACATGTCACCTTGTGAACATTACTGGCCTACTGATTACTGGCATACAGCCTGTTCTGTTTGACAGTGCAATTGTGATGATTTCAGTTATGCATTGTTATGTAACAGATACATCCCATTGTGTAAACAGAGTTCTTTTCACCCTAGGAATTGTGTACAGTATGTAGTTAGAGGCTGCTGGGCTATACATCTGCATTACTTACTGTTGATTGATTGTTATCCTGCGGCCCAGTCAGTATTTTCTGTTCTACTACTTGAAGGCCTTGATAGATAGATAAATATAATAGAGAGAGAGAGAGAGGGATATATCTATTTAGTTGTGAATATATGTATATACACATACATCTACATGTATAAGTACATTCCCTGTACTGTTGACTTATTTTGCTGTATGCTATGTTTGTGAAAACATCAGGGTTATGTATGTCTGCCATAGCTTAGTGGTACATCACATTGGCTGTGGTATGCCAGGGCCTGGGTTTGAGCTTTGCAGAGGCTGTTTATTTTGTTGCTGGGCAGAACAACGGCCAGTGGATACAGAGTGATTAAGGCATTTTAAGCAATTGTAAGTGGGTTTGCATGACGATAAGCACTGCTAACTTCCAGTTACAGTTTCTTACACTCATTTAGCTTCTAAATTGCTTAACCTGTGTAGGCAGTGCTTACTCCCATGCAAACAGGCTAAAACCCGATTACTGCTGCTTAAAAGTGCTTACTCCTGCTTACCCCCACACTAATTTCTTTAAAAGAAAAGAAGAAAGGGATGATAGGAAAGTGGTGAAAAAGGGGCATAGAGAGGGAAAGACAGTAGGCAAGATAGCTAGGTATGCGCAGGAAGGGTGTAGGGAAGGTCCATAGCTGCTCATTTCTTCTACAGCAACAGCTGTGCACATGCAATGAATTTGGAGGTACATTTGAACACTCCAGCCCCTGAGAGAGGGGTGAGGACAGCAATATATGTTGTGATGCCAATTAGACCAGATTACATGTGTGCAAAATGGGCAGCTATATATGGGGCATGATTTTTTTTTTTTTTTTTTTTAGGAACAGATTGTCCTTTTATTTTTTTTAAGGTGAGAGTGGGATGTTGGGGAAGGAGAGTAGGTATGCTCGGGGAGGATAGGTTGGGTAGGATGACAGACAAGACAGCATGCAGGGGCAGTATATGACACATGTGGGGGGAAACACCTTCGATGGGGAGGGGTGTTTGGAAGTCGCAAGGCCATGAGCCCCCAAATGGACACAGTGGGACTGAGGTTCTCACCCATGGGCAGTCACCACTGCACCTTCATAGCTCCAAAGGTAGCTGTGGTGGGGACTATGTAGGATGGGCAGGCTCATTCTCTGATTGTGCCACTCAGCCCTCAAGCTGGCATAGCTGGTCTCGAAATTCCCTATCAAACTCCCTCCGCACCATGGCCCGGACCTGACGATGGGTGACAGGTTCCTCTCTGCTCTCGCTCCAGAGGGGGTGAGCCCCATCCCCTGCAGCAGTTCCACCTGAAGGTGGCGCAGGGCCAATGGAGGAGAAGGTCCCAGGCTGGGTCCCAGACATGCTGGTGCCCGGTGCCATGGCCAGCTGAGGTGGGACAGGTGGGTCCTCTGTGACCGGCCTTCCCATACGAGCTATGTTGCAACAGGTTTAAGAAAGATATGGGTTAGTAATAGTCAACAGCATTCAAGATTAGTTATAACAGCATGCATAGGTATTCCCATTAACCCAAGAAACCAGATTTAAAACAGTTGCAGAGCAAGCAGAACACGTAAATATATGGAACAACAGTGGCCATTACAACAGCATGCAGGTTTCATTGATGACAACAGGCCACCAATATGGGGGCATTTTAACATAGCACATGCATGGAAACAAATGTGAATATTTATAAACCAATAAGACATATGTCCCAACAAAAGTTTGGAGTGTACACATACTGACTGAGGTGTGTAATTAGGTTATTTTTGCACATATGGTAGGGGTGAGAGAGAGAGTTCAATTAACAACTAATATATCCTTGTAGTTTTCACAACATTCTTAGGCACTGCAGTGATCTGTCCCTTACATGTATTATTACACTACCCAATGGCCTTATATTGTACAATGGTATGTTTGTAGATTATTATATACGTGACCTGTGTCTTACATACAGGTGTGGCAAGATGCAGGTATTAATGCAACATATTTTGAGAATTGCTCTCACACACTTTGGGTGAGATGCTAGAATGACAGGTTTGTTTTCATATACATTCTCTGACTATGTACAGGTCTGACTATCAGTTATATGTCATTAATGGCTGGATACATTTCTTGGATCATCACACTGATTTTGCAGGGGAACAGGGTACCAGGCTGGTGATGTGGGCCACTTATCTGGACATGCTGATCAGATTGGAACAGTTGAGGGGTATGAATATGCATACAACTTTCTATTTGAACATTATAGCAAATTCTGTACAGTTGTTGGGTGTAATTATGCATACAGCTTTCTATCTGAACATTCTAATAAAATCTGTACAGTTGTGGGGTATGATTATGCATATAACTTACTAGCACTCCTGGGATTCAACCCCCTGCTGTGTGTGGCAAAAACATTACAGTTAACATCACAGTATACTGTGATATCAGGGAGTTGTTGTGAAGCTTTCTAATGTTTTCTAAGTCTCCCTCAGTTGTACAATATGACTGACCTCTTGGCACTTATAACATTGTTATACAGAACTTCATACACATTTTATCTGCATACCACAGTGTGGGTAACACTGCTTACTACAACAGTACTATTTCTAGAATGCAACAGTGCAACAACATATGAAAGAAGAGTAAACAGAAGCACTCCAGGGGTTATACCTTTATTCACAGAATATTTCACCTTTATTTATACTGGTACGATACTTCCTAAGGCTCGTATATTTATTTGTTATGACAGTACATGCAGAATAATTACTAACCTGCCTTGCGATGCAACCTTTGCAACCTAGCATCATGGGCTTGCTGGTTCGCAGCCCACTCATCTGCAGCTGTTAGAGAAATACAGTGATATTTAGCCATACCTGTCCATAGTATACACAAGCTAGGCAATTATTAACTACTTAGTAGAATGAGCACTTACTCAGTACTGGGTCATTAGGCATCTGCCGAGATTCCTGGATCCAATGTTTCAGTACATCCCCCCTCCACCACTTTAGGTCAGCATCATGGTGCCTGACCTGCTCACCAGTCCAGGGGATACCTATGGCACTGGTGAGGTCACGGGCGAGACTATTATACAGGGAACTTTACTGGCAGGTTACCCTTGATGCAGGAATGACACCAGGTCTAAATGAAAATATTAGCATTGCCCCACTTTTAAAGTTAAGGGCTGCTAAATTGTAATATGATCTGCAGTAGTCTCTGCTTATGGTGTTTTACCAGGAGCCATACCATGATTTTTGACTCCTGGATGACCCAGCGCTGTGCTCTAAATCGAGTGCCTTCACCCACTCCAGCCATCCTGCCTGCAGTAGGAAGCTACAACCGGTTATGGGAAGTATTCCCACCTGTGGGATTTAAATACAGCCAGTTTCCCGCACTTTTCTGTGATTCGCCAGTTTTGAATGTGCCCCCACATACGCCAATATAGTTTTAGCTTGGGGGGAAAAAGAATTTATATTGGAATCTGAATTTAAGAACCATTGGTTGCAATATTTTAGATTTTTGGATGATATTTGTGTCTTTTGGGTGGGGTCTGATGATAAGTTACATTAATTTTTATCATACATTGAATCTACCACTAACGTTTTGCATTTCACAAGTAATGTTTCTAAGAACATCCTACAATTTTTGGATGTATCTCTTGAAAAAAATGGAAAATGGGAATATTAAATCTAAGGTTTTTCGTAAAAGTACTTATTTGAATTCCTTTTTACATTTTAATAGTTCCCAGCCCATGTTTCAAAAAAGGAGTTTGTTGAGAAGGCAATACATCCGAGCCAGTAGGATGACTTCCTTGACCGTCTTTTTTATGGAAAAGGGGTACCCGGCCAATTTCCTACATGAGATTAGAGTTGATGTTTCTTCTAATAGAGCTAATAGATTTTGCCCTGTGCTGGGGTTGGGTATTCTCAGTGATTATAACCAGGTCATTCATGAAACAAAGGACAGTGTTGAAATTAATAGGGCTCTTATCACTGAGTACAACACTGATTTCCTTCACTGCAATAGTATAGTGAGAAATTAATGGAATCATTTTTTGGAGTTCACTGACCTACCTTTAGATAAAAACTCGCCCCTGAAATTTATTTTTAAGAAGGGGAGGAATTTAAAAAAACTGCTTGAGGAACAAGGAAGAAAAGGGATTCCAAGTGGTAAACGTAAAGGAACCTACCGCTGTGGGACGTTTTCCCAATGTCAGTGCATTGCACACTGTAAATGGGTTTATTTACCCAGTAGAGACAGGAAGATTATTGGCCACACATATTTTAATTGTAATAGTGAAAGAGTTGTCTATTTGGCCATATGCTCTCCCTGTGGTGCATTTTATATTGGCAAGACGGAGCGAAAGATAAAAAGATGTATCTATGAACATACATATGAGATTAAGACCAAAAATGAGAAAAATGCACTTTTTAAACATAAACTACTAGTATGATCAAATTAAACACCAACTTGCACAAAAGCCGCTAATGCCATAACTCTTTGAGAACACTGAGTTTATTAAAACACTGAATGAAACACGTTTTTCGTCTAGTCCAAATGGCTAGACTTCTTCAGAACAAAAGCTAAACAATGTCAGTTAAAATTCAAACCGCATATATATAAAACTTCCCCGCCAAAAATTTCAATGACACTGGTTTCTCTTAAAGATATACACTATTAAAAACCATAGTATATCAGTCATAGAACCAAATTGCTTTTGTCACAGACCTTTATTATATCTATAAATATATATACATTCTGCAGCAACCCTACTTCATTCTACCCACATAAAATGACAAAACATTACAAATGCTGAAAAATGCTGAAAAATAATAAACTTATAAAGTGCGATCTGTGAAATGCATGTCATTTCGAATTCATACCTTCTATATTAATATGCTGCCCTGTTCTCATAATGAAATTACTGAATATTAAAAACTTGACAGCATATTATACATTTTATAAATTAAAACTCATACGGTCAAAAACATAAAAAGTGCATACCGCACAATCTATGAACCCGCCCAAATGTATTTATTCTCCATAACTACACTAAATTCTATGTATCTATTAATTTAAATAAATCATAACCATTCTAAAATCTAAAATCTATATGATAAGGTGATCTACCTAAGCCAAAAGACTTATATATTATAAATTATAATGCCCTTTTTAAAAACTATAAATAATACATATGTATTAATCATTATTTATTTATTAATGATCTCAGCATATTGTTGAATCATCTATCCAAACTTCTAAGTTTTAAAAGGCACATTAGGGAAGACTTATCATTTAAGCCAGGGTTTGTATAAGCATTAAGTTTGATTTGCTACAATAACTCCATTTTCTCCAGCAACAAACCAAAAGGACCTCCCCTCATATCTTGTTTAACTTGGCCGATTACTTTGAATCGAAATTTGTGATCAGGAAAAGCCAGGATATGTCTGGCAAGGGCGTTATCTTCTTTTTGTAGGTTGATACTTCTCTGGTGTTCATAAACCCTGTCTCTTAATCTGCTTATCATATAGATTTTAGATTTTAGAAGTTTTATGATTTATTTAAATTAATAGATACATAGAATTTAGTGTAGTTATGGAGAATTAATACATTTGGGCAGGTTCATAGATTGTGCGGTATGCACTTTTTATGTTTTTGACTGTATGAGTTTTAATTTATAAACTGTATAATATGCTGTCAAGTTTTTAATATTCAGTAATTTCATTATGAGAACAGGGCAGCATATTAATATAGAAGGTATGAATTTGAAATGACATGCATTTCACAGATCGCACTTTATAAGTTTATTATTTTTCAGCATTTTTCAGCATTTGTAATGTTTTGTCATTTTATGTGGGTGGAATGAAGTAGGGTTGCTGCAGAATGTATATATATTTATAGATATAATACAGGTCTGTGACAAAAGCAATTTGGTTCTAAGACCGATATACTATGGTTTTTAATAGTGTATATCTTTAAGAGAAACCAGTGTCATTGAAATTTTTGGTGGGGAAGTTTTATATATATGCGGTTTGAATTTTAACTGACATTGTTTAGCTTTTGTTCTGAAGAAGTCTAGCCATTTGGAATAGACGAAAAATGTGTTTCATTCAGCGTTTTAATAAACTCAGTGTTCTCAAAGAGTTATAGTATTAGCGACTTTTTAAACATACTTTGGGTTGCCAACAGGCAAAATACACTTTTTTTGTTCTTGAACAAGTGCAAGTTGATCAAAGGGGCGGGCATTGGGAAAACCTGTTGGAATACAGGGAACTTTACTGGCAGGTTACCCTTGATGCAGGAATGACACTAGGTCTAAATGAAAATATTAGCATTGCCCCACTTTTAAAGTCAAGGGCTGCTAAATTGTAATATGCTTTTATTATTATTGTATTTGTTTATACATACATTTATATATACATTTTAAGTATTTTGACATCGGATTCATTTGGTTACTTAATGTTTATTTATGATAATTATCTTTCTGGCCAGTAGGTGGGGATGTTGTATTGATTCCTTTTACCATTTAATAGTGTTGTAGAAATTCTTTTTGTACATTTCTGGTTTTAAATGTTACCACAATGAACTTTAACTTGTATTTAGGTAAATGCATGTTTTTTTTAAAATGTCATAGGGTCATTTTATAAATGTGGGCCTTGGTGAACAGAATTTATTAAACCAAATGGTTTCAACTAATGTTTTAATTAATTCTGGAATTATGTAATTGAAGAGGGTGCTTGATTGGTGTACTATTTTTACTCTACAGGTATGTAAGATGAATGGTTTTAATTAAAGTATTTCTGATGAAGTCTATGGTTTTATGGATGAAAACATGTGGTATCTGCAGTGTTAAATAAAGAGTTTTGTGCACTAACTTTGCTGGGTGCGATCTCTGCTTTTTTTCGCCTTGATATCTGGTTACTTGTTGCTTTTCACAGAATTACTCCAGGTTGTTTTATTAGCAGTTTTGAATAGGATAAGCTATGGGCACACCTGCTTACCTAAGGTTGGCAGTGCTTGAAGAGGTATACCAATAGGCAGACTGAATTGGCTGCCCTACACATTGCTTACATTTACTAAGCTGAACTGTGCAGCACTTAGTATTGCTTAATAGTTAATTAGCATTATATTTGCTTTGTGGCAGTGATTTATTATTCATTACAGGTTATATATGTGTCTGGTATCCATGATTCATGTGTACATACACTGTATGGGGTCCTGGGGACTTCTACACTTTATTACAATAACACCTCACATCTGTGCTTACTGCAGTACTCCAGTTCACATATTTATGTGATGTAGCTGGGTATACAACATAAGGTTGTATAGAAAGTCGGCAGTTCAAAATGGCCGCTGTTCTGTGAGCACTGCTATCACCTAGGTCTCGATATACCCTGGATTAAAACAAACCCAGAAGGCAATGCAGAATTAATAATACAGAAATAACTGTAGATATTTACTGCTAATATCATCCAGCAAACAAAAGAGGAAAAAAAAGTGACAGATCCAGCTCAGAAACAGCAGGATTAACTAAGATTTCTGAATAACAGCTTGAGCAATGTGCTACTAAGGCCCTGCATCTGACTGCAAGATTGATAAAACACTATACAGCAAGATGTCAAAAGAGGAAAATAATATGGAAACAACAACTAAGACCAAATTCTCAGTACTAGCCTCACTTGAGAAAGACACAACTTCAAAAAGACAAAAGACAACTAAACAAACTGACAACTCTAAAAATACAAATAAATCCAAGACAGACCAGCCAGCTAATCTGGAAGACATAAAATCTGATTTATTACCTATCCAGCAAGCATTAAAGGACTTATCATTACAATTTCAAACCTTTGGTGACTCATTCAGCCAAATAATATCCAGAATGGAAAAATCTGAGTCCAAAATAATAGAAAATGAAATAAAAATAGACTCTATTTCTCAAAAAACTGATGCCCATGAGAAAGAAATACAAAACTTACAAGCAAAATTAACAGACCTGGAAGCAAGATCTCGAAGGAACAATATCATCATCAGAGGAATACCTGAAACTGTACTTCATAATAATCTAATACCAACAATCAAGCAAATAATAAATTCCTCCTGGAGGAATCTGAAGAAATGCAGCAAATAACAATAGAGAGAGCCCACAGAGCCCTGAGGGAAATGCAAACATCACTGAAACCAAGACCTGTCTATATTAAAATATTAAACTACCAAGATGTAAATAAAATCATACTGGCAACAAAGAAAAAAGGCACACTCACCTGGAATAATAATAAAATCTCCTTTGCTCAAGACCTCCCAATACAAATAAGACAAGCAAGACAACTACTATCTCCATACTGCAGGTTCCTAATAGAAAAAAAAATCAAATTCCAGATGAAATATCCAAATCAGTTAATCATTTACATCAAAGAGGTTAAATACATGGTTGCTAACCCAAAGAGGCAAAAGAGACATTTCTGGTTGTTTTCAAGCAAATTCCACCTTCAGAAGTGAAATAAATCCACAAAAAAAAGATAAAGGTTCCTTGGATGAAAAAATGACCCCATTCATGAGCACTCTAGCTGGGATCCAACTCTGAAATCTTCCCCTTGCTGTCTAGGCCCTTGGGTCATTGATGTGAGCCATGAGGAACACAGGAAAGGGAAGTACAGCCTGGGTGGGAACCAAAAATGAACTGCTGTTTCCGATGCACGAATATAGGAAGGAAGTTCCCATCTTGGATATTGGCTTGCAAATTCAGTCCCCCTAGGCTTTTGATGGCTTCATTAAGAACAGTCAGACAAAATGGATTTCAGCAAGCTCCAAAGGATTTTACTGCCTGAAAAATGAAAATTGATCTGCACAATAGATGTCAACCAACCTGCAAGCAAAACCTTGAAGAAATAAGGTACTGTTGAACTGAACCATTCACTAAAACAGTACACCAGTACTGTGTAGGTGAATGAAACTCCAGCCTTAAATAATAGGCAAGAAATAAGCTGTCAGAATTATGCTAGCTCGTAGATTAATATTGGGAAAAAAGGGAAAACATTGTTAAATGTTTTATGTAAATACTAGAAATGTGTTAAAAGATCCTGTAGAGAAGTAATCTCAGGAAATGAGTAAAATAACCTAACAATCCTGGGATAATGTAAATATAGCTTTAATATGTCAACTATAGCAGAAGGACTGTTTGGCTAAGCTGTTTTTTTTTTTTTTTTGTCTCTCTATACTTCCTACTTCTGTTAAATAGGTGCCAAGTATATATTTTATAACCCACACAGATTGATGTGGAAAAACATCACTATAGGCACCAAAGAAGGCCGAAACCTGAATAAGTAAAGGGGAGGAAAAAGAAGTCAAATGAGAGAAAAATGTAAAAATGACAAGATTGATTGTTTAACAATATTACTATGGTACACATATTGCTATAATTTACTGAGGAATGTATATTAATATGCTGTTTTAAAATACTATTAGAAAGAATTAGTCACAAGACAAAAACAATACATGCTGTACCTTAAATGCAATACCATCACTGTATAAATAATATGTTGGAAGAGGCTAGGGATATTAAGTAGCAGTGTTTGTTGAGGGAACTAGTTTGTTCAGCTTTGTCCACATTGTTTATAGTAACACAGGGGGGATACTATGAAGTAAATCTATATCTAAAAAGAAAACACATTCCAAGATTAGACGTAAAGGTAAACCATATAATGAACCTTCATCCTCCCCCCCTGATTATTCCTGGTCCAGGGATATAGTGGTTAGGCACAGTGTAGGGACGGGGATAAATAGATGCTTTCCTAAACCATCACACAGTAACACATACAAAACTAACAAAACAAAACTAATATACATGGCATATCTAAGGAATACACCTAATAAATAAATGTGAGAAATAAAATCATGGAATGTTAAAGGGCTCCAAAACAAGGAGAAAAGAAAACTATTCTTACACCTTACATTAAAAACCACAGCCAACCTCATACTAATACAAGAAACGCACTTGACTGCAGATCAATGGGCAGAAATTAGCAGAAAGAAATGGATAAGTCAAATCATAGCTTCAGAGGGGAAAACAAACAGTGCTGGGGCTGCCATAATAATTAAAAACCAATTTAAGGAAAAAGTACTTAAAACCAAAGCTGACAAGGAGGGAAGATGGTGCTGTGTAACATTTAATAGTCCTACAATACCAAAACCTATAATGGTACTTAATGTTTACGCACCCTGTAATAACCAACAACACTTTTTTAAGTCATTATACCCAACCTTAAACCAATTTAAAGATCACTACCTAGTGATTGGAGGTGACTGGAATACATATCAAAACCCAGAAAAGGATAAATCTAATCTGACCAAATCACATAATAAACAAGCCACATTAGCCCTTAATGAACTCAAACAAGATTTCAAACTATATGACCCTTTTAAACATGGGAACAGTGCAGATAAAACAGGGAAATTCACATTCTATTCGCAATGCCACAAAATGTGGTCAAGGATAGACTTCTTCTTAATCTCTGACATATTCATTAACATGGACCCAACAATAACTATACATACCAGGTTCTTTTCAGATCACTCCAAAATCACACTGAACATTAACTGGGACAAAAAGATATATTTAGAGAATAGGGGTCATAATTGGTCATTAAACCCTAATTTACTTTCCAAAATGGATGTAATAAAAGAAACAGAAGCAATACTAAAAATAGCTCTTACAAATATCATTAACTCCCAAGTACCAACTAACATAGAATGGGCTGCAACCAAAGCACAAATCAGAGGATTGTTTATCAAAAAAGCAGCATACTATAAAAAAATACAACTGAAAGAGGAGCATATACTGAAAGGAAAAATAGAGCATCTTAAAAAAGAACTAATAAATAACCCTAAGAACCAAACAGAAGCAGAACTTTTAAAACTGCAAAGGGATCTATATATGTTAGAAACCAGGAACCTATCTTTCTATGAAGCCAGAATGTTAGCCACTTACACAGAAGAAGCTCAAATACCATCTAGAGTTCTGGCCAGAATTATCTGCCAACACAAAAATGCCTCAATATATCAGAAATAAACTACAGAGACAAAAACTACACAAAAAATGAAGACATTATTAAAACATTTGAACAAATATACTCTCAAATATATGGAGCACAAATACTACAAACCTCAAAGGAAGATAGAACTCTTTTTCTTCAAAAACTGAAATTCCCTAAACTCAATTTAGACCAACAAAAAAAACTAACTGAGCCGATATCCATCAGTGAAATTATTACAACAATCAAACACTTAAAAGTGCATAAGGCTCAGGGTCCGGATGGACTCACATCAGAATTTTACAAAACATTTTCCCCCTTGATAGCCAAACTACTATACTATACACTGAATTACATAATAAACTATAAAATAAATGATATCCGCTTTAATGCCTCTAAAACTATATTTATATTAAAAGAACACACAGACCCCAAAAACCCCGACAGCTACAGACCATCTCCCTCTTAAATATAGATACTAAAATATTTACCTCTATACTTGCAAACAGAATGAAAAATCTGATAGAAAAAATCCTCTCCCCAGAACAATCCAGTTTTACACCACATAGACAGACTAGTGACAATACATTAACATGAGATGCACTAATATCCTACGCTAACCGATACAATATCAACATCTACACAATGGTAGTGGATGCCCACAAGGCATTTGATAGGGTTAATCTAGAATTCTTACTCCAAACACTACCCTACTTTAATATACCCAATAACTTCATTCAGATCATCCAAACTCTCTATAGCAACCCATACACATCTCTGTATATAAATAAAACTTGGTCAAATAGGATCCTAATAAAAAATGGAACAAGACAAGGATGCCCACTATCACCCTTCCTGTTTAACCTATACCTAGAACCACTCTTTCTATACATTAAACAAAATACATATCACAATCCGCCATCAATACACAACTTCAAAATATACCTCACTGCATTTGCAGATGATCTGAACATATACTGCACTACACCAAATTCAGATATAAACAAAATAATAGCTGCAATTGAACAGCTACAAACTAAACCTTAATAAAACTAATATTTTCCCCCTAAAAACATCCAAACCCATCTCACTAATACCATTGTTAAACACAATAAAAATTAAAGAAGAAATTAATACCTGGGAATCACCTTTTTCCAGAGTAACAAAGACTTCTACCAACACAATGTAAACCTTAAATGGCAAAATATAATGCAAGACTGCAAAAGATGGAACAACCTAAAACTACCATTCTTGGCCAAAGTAAAAATAATCAAAATGAACATTTTACTTAGATTAATGTATATATTCATGACATCACAGACAACAATACATAATAAATTCTTCAAACAAATTCATACCTTCCTAGAAAAATTTATATGGGAACCCAAAAAAAACAGAATCTCCTATCCAAAATTAACACTCCCCAAAAGCAAAGGAGGACTAAATCTACCAGATTTTAAAATGTACTACTCGATCATTAACACTAACAGAATATTGAGAATAGCTGAACATAACCCATCAATGGAAAATTGGTCTCCTCTCTGGGTGACAATATATTATAGATATATTAAAGCTCTAGGTTTCAATCCCAAAGCACTTCCATTCCTGAAGCAGAAAGAAACACAAACTTATAACATTATAGAGCCCTTAAAACATTCTATCAACCTATTCTATCAACCTAGCGCAAAAACTCTTTCAATTCTTGAACCTTATACATGCCATGACAATACTGCAACCCCTTCATAAAAACCCAAATTTAAAAATAAACAATAAGATGCTGGACTTAGTCCCTTTTCCCAGACTAAAAGATAAAATAATCCAAGATATCTATCCCTACCTTAACTGTTCAATACAAGAAATGAGGACCAACTTAAACCTCCCTAAATCACACATAATAATCCTAAGACAAATCAAAGAACTGTGTTCCAGTTACCTCCAAAATATTACTATGACCAATAGTGACATAGAAACTTGTAGCAGGCTTTGGAAAACTATTATCACAACAAAGAAAACTATTACCAATTCATATAAAATGATAAATGAAATCAAATACCAGAAGGACCTCCTCTTCTCTAACTACTGGAGAAAAATTAAACCATCCATAGATGATCAGCAAATAAGCCAGGCAATCAATCTAACACTGAGATTCTATCCCTCAAAAAGTTTGCATACACTCAGCTCATGATCACTAATAATGCTTATTTTACACCTGCAATCCTACACAAATTTAACACATCAAAATCACCTTTCTGCCCACACTGTAAGGACCAGATAGCTGACTTAATCCATGTATTTTGGAGCTGTAAATGTGTCTATAAACTCTGGAACTCTCTCAAGGTACAATTACAAAAAACGGGTTATCAAACATCAACATTAACTTGGGAATTCACTCTGTTACACATTCTCCCACCCAACATCCCAAGAAAACAAGCAAATACACTTTTAACAATTTTCCTACTAATGAAACTGTATATAGCTTTTAAATGGCTAGATACGATAAATATCTCTTGGGAGGGTTTTAAACAAGTAGCTATACAACATATTTTAGCTCATAAAATAGTAATAGATAAAAGAAACAAAAACATGAAATCCAGAGAAATTTGGGAACAAACCTTTAACATCATATTAGCATAATTCATCACACAGCAACTTAGAAATATACTATAATGGAACCAAAGAACACATACAAGTTCAGATATTAAATAATAACTTGGATATTACGAATGTATATACTGCCTATATAACTGTGGAATTAACAATGAAAGCATCTATGTGCATAGTGTAAATAGATATGTTGTATGACCTATATCCTGTGGTATTTGACATCAATGTATAGCATATGTATATGTGTGTATGTGTATATATGTATGTATGTATATATATATATATATATATATATATATATATATATATATATATATATATGTGTGTGTGTGTGTGTGTGTGTGTGTGTGTGTGTGTGTGTGTGTATGTGTATGTATATATATATATATATATATATATATATATATATATATATATATATATATATATATGCACACAGTCATGTTGTAAGATGTTTTTTATTTGTGACATTTATTAATGTAAAAATAAAAATTATTGAAAAAAAAGGTTGTATAGAAAGTCCTTTCACATGTTCAGCTTGTTTTCCTATGGAGAGGTTTGTTTATTAAAACCTCAATCTTATGTATTGTTGTGCTGGCTTAGTGGTTAAGTACTGTGACGGATGAGTACAGGGTCCTGGGTTCACAACCTGCAAAGCCTGGTTATTTTTTCCTGCCTAGAATGGCAGCAGATGCATACTGAGTGATCAAGGCACTTTTGAGCACTTGTAAGCAGGTTTGTGTGGCTTTGCGTGAGAGTAAAGCAATGCTAACCTCCAGTTACATATGCTTACAGAGAGTTAGCTTCAATCTTGCTTCACCTGTGTGCTCATTGCTTGCCCCCATGCAAACGGCCTTAAACCCACTTACTGGTGCTTAAGAGTGCTTACTACTGCTTATTAGTGCTAAATTTTAGACAGTAACAATGTAATGGATGTTAGGGAGGTGGGAAATATGAAGAAATGTATGGAGTTATCATTCATTACACAGTTTACCTTCCATTTGTATCTGTGATACTGTATGGGTCACGTGATTATCTGTGGACTTTACTACATTATGACTCTGACTCCTCACATCTACATTAAATGCAGTATCGCAGTTCAGAAATATATGTTATTTATTAGGTTATGCAATAAAAATATTTATCATAACAAGTGACTTGGAAGGGAAAATGGAATGTACTGCAGTGGGACTCACACTTGGAATGACTGCTTGTAAGGCGAATGTTTTGCTCAGTACACTATTGCTGTACTGCTTCATTTGCATATATCTTGAGTTTTATCCTCTTTCTGCTATTTAAACTGTATTAACCGTAGCTAAGCAATGAGCAAACCTGCGCACCTATGGTTAAACTTAGTCTGTTTTATTAAAAAAAAAAAACTTTTTATTTGTGTTCCTCAGTATTGCTTTTATACATGTGGGAGGACATCGCTGGGTATATACATACATCTATGATTGGTCTCGCTCAGTGTTTACCATCATTATGTAGTCCTTCATTGCAGAGGCGTGTATGTTGTGAGAGCTCTGCTCTCAGACATGCCCCTTGCACTCATCCACACTCCGTGTAGGATTAGGAGCTCAGGCAGCACGCCTTCATTAATATGCATGGCGTGCTGCCGTCAGGATTCTAAATGGCCGATTCCTTGCATGACTACCTTACGCACGGAAGGATAGTGAAACCGGGGGCAGGTCTTAACGCAGCGGTAAGTGTTAAACCAATTTTAAAGGAGAAACAGATAAAATTATAAGTATTTTATGAACAGTTACTTTTCATGTATATGAATTATATTTTTATTACATTTATTTATTTATTTATTTGTTTAGTTATTTATCTTTTCACATGTTTAAGGTTTTTTTTTTAATCAAGGTTTTTTAAATTACATCTTAATTAACATCTTTTTTCATTGATTGGCTGTGTCATGAGTTTTTGTATATAAGAATTTACTTAATTACTATTGCACTGAGGAAGGGTTGTTTTAACCTGAAAGCTTTGAGGATTTTAACTCCATGGATCTTAATTTTATGCATTCCTAATTGATGAATATTAAATTTTGCTTCCTAGCTTCATTGGCCTGGTTTTCTTTTTCATTTAATTTTAAAGGGTACCAAGAAGCTGAATGAAAGAGGCACAGTTTATATCACCTCCAAAAAAGCACAAATTTGCACTTGCACTATGACTATGACAGCAAACCTTACAGGTCAGGGTTCAGCAGTAAGGGAACCTGAACCCTGAGTTGTGAGTTTGTGATAGGTATGCCTATGAAGGACAATAAGGCAATGAATGTTCCTTTAAATAGGTGAATCTTTGTCTTTTAGAGTTGTAAACAATACTAGAGCATCAAAGCAATTCATACCTAACAGGGAATCAGTGTTGTGAATAGAGAGCACTTGCAGTTGATATGGCTGTACCTCATAGACCAGGTCAAGAGGCTCACTGTTGAATTCTGCATACACTGTAACCTGGTCAGCTCAGGGATTTAGAGCTCCTGAAGGATGTTACAGTGGATAAGGTAGAAGATAGCAAGTCCTTTAATGCTAGTGTTGAACACTCTGGTGGAATAAAACATAATACTTGTAATGCCCCTTAGTTAGTGACAACAAGACCAGGTAATGGTTAGCTCCTGCTTCTGAAGAAACAACGCACTTGATGAGAGAGAGAGAGAGAGAGACAGGGAGAGAGAGAACCAAGAGGAAACATTTGTCAGAACGGTGGCACACAGTCTTTCTCCACAAGTGTGATCTTGGAATTAGAATGTTTAAGTTAAGTGTGCGTGGATTCCAAGATGGTGGTCATCCGGTGAGCACCCTTTCCATGAAGCTGCTACCTAAAATCAGTAAAATCAGTTATTATTGGCATATTTTTACAACCAAGAATTTCAGACTTCAGCAGTATCATTTCATAACTCCTAACAGAAACTAAGATCTGGAAACCATCCCTGCATAGGGTTTGCTGGATTGAAGAAAGTTAATATATCCTCAGTCTCCAAGGGTACCATACCTCGTGCAAGCACCATTGCCTCAGGCCTAAAAGCTCTATTAGGCTCAACAACCTCTGGAAATGTCAAAAGATAATGATAACATGGAAATTCAAATTAATAAAACAAAGCTATCTGCATTAGCTTCACCAGAAAAAGACATTTCATCTAAGAGACTAAGACCTAATAAGCAACAAGAACTAACAAAAATTAGCGCAAAACAGAAGTCGGACTCAAGCCTACAAATGGATGAATTAAAAGAAGCCCTTCTGCCACTCCAACAGGCAGTTCAAGGATTCTCTGACCAACTAGCAAATTTTGGCAGTAAAATAAACCAAATAATAGAGTGCATGGATACCTTAGAAGGGAAACCGATCTCTAATGAACACCATATTGCCCTGATAAAAGAAGAAATAAAAGAAAATAATTCTACACTGGTGGATATCCAACAGAAAATTACACACCTTGAAGCGAGGAGCAGGAGAAACAATATACTGATTAGGGAAGTGCCTGAAACCTTTGATCACAACCAGTTACCTAATGTGGTACAAATGATCTTTGAACAAATACTTCAACCTGACATGAGTGCATCTAACATAATCATAGAAAGAGCACATCGAGCCCTATACAAACTTCCTAACTCTGACACACCTAGACAGATCTAAGTGAAACTATTAAAATTCCAAGACATCCAAAAAATCCTAACTGTGGCTAAAAAACTAAAACAGTTCACATGGAAAGGAAATAAAATATCTCTTTCACAAGACTTACCAATGGCTATTAAAGAAAGGTGCCAAAAGCTGGCACCATACTGTGCTGAACTAATTAAGCGCAAAATTAAATTTCAAATGCGCTACCCAAACAGCTTAATATTCTCAAACAACTAAGTTAAATACACAGTTAATTCTCCCAAAGAAGTAAGAAGCATCTTTATTAAATGCTTTGGTAAAGCCCCTGAATAAAAGCATTCAAAGTTGCAGTAATTACCTGTCGCTTACTTTAATAAAGACTCTCCCAAAGAAGCAAGAAGCATTTCTTTTTAATTGCTTTGGTAAAGCCCCTGAATAGAAACAATCAAAAGTTGCAGTAATTACCTGTCGCTAATTTTAGTATCAGACCTGATTATAAGGGACTGGAAGTTAATCAGATGGAGGAAGTGAACGGACTGGAACAACCTTATCAGTTCTTGTTTGCCTGTAGACAGCAATTAAGGAAACAACTTCTGCTGATATCAATAACTGACTCCCCCTTTTTTAAGCTCAAGCAAACTAAAGTGCATTGGAAGATCAATATGCAAGTAATCAACAGATTTTAAGATGCTACTCTATGTAAACTGATCAGCTGTAATGCATACTCCACAAACGATAAAGACCTTCTCTTTTAGGGCTATTACCACAGTGTAAGAGCTCTGAGAAATAACATCTGAATTAGAGTCAGGCTAAATCCTAGGGAATCTAGCCATGAGATAATATCTCAAAAGACCTTAGAGTATTCACGAAAATAAACAGGATTATACTTACATTCAGCTGTTCCCATCAAAAATGAGGGCACATTGTGTGCAACACCCCCATGCAGAGTCATAGGTGAAATTTAAAGCCGTAAATCTCTGCCTTTCTTCAATAATGACTGGGACAATGAGAATTCTACTGTTATTATTTATCATTTCTCATTCTATGTATTTAGCAATTGGCTTTCACAGACAAGCAAACAGATACTTGAAATATTTGTTAATGCATGATAAATAGGACAATGGTCCAATCTTGCTGAACGTAATCCAGACTGTCCATGTAAGCAAAATGCTGGTAAAATGTGTTCATTGTTACTAACTGTTACTACCATTTCAGAATTTCCCTGCAATAGAAAGTTACTTTGGTTTGTAAATTCATGAAAATATATAGATTCTGTTACTAGCTAAACAAACTTTTCAAATTAGGAGTGTAGTGGAAATGCAGGTAGGGTAATTAGGATAGCCAATTTAGGAATAGTTTATCTAATGTATATATGTTTTGATGTTGTTAGAAAGGTAGGAATAATATGTA
Organism: Protopterus annectens; assembly: GCF_019279795.1. Taxonomy (NCBI): domain Eukaryota; kingdom Metazoa; phylum Chordata; order Ceratodontiformes; family Protopteridae; genus Protopterus; species Protopterus annectens. The sequence continues at coordinate 1,917,408,828 of NC_056733.1, read as the reverse complement.
ACAATGCTACTATAATCTTCACATCATATACAGACAGTGCTTGCTTAACAACTGACCCTGCAGTGATCACACAATACCAAGCCCTTTCGAGTGAGGGGGGGGTGGTGGCTAGGCACGAGTTTAGCATTGAAGGGGCATGGGGCTACTACACCAAGAATATCTTTTTTAGAACTCCTTAATCTCAAACTGGGTAAAGAAATCACTCGGAAAGTATACCAGTACAAAATAAATACACTGAGACGTAAACCAAACAACACAAAATCCAATGAGTAATGGCCCTGTGTAATGTTGATTCATGGAATGTGAGGGGAGTACAGGACAAAAAGAAAAGGAACCTGATGCTACACCTAATCTACAAATCAGTGGCAAATATATCATTTGTACAAGAAACCCACATGTTGAAAGATGAATGGTTAGGAACACTCAACAGAAACTGGATTAAAACAATAATAGTGGCTGGGGATACTACCAACTCTAAGGGCATAGCCATAATAATTAAGAAAACATTTCATTACACAATTATGGAGTTTGACTCAGACACAAGAGAAAGGTGGTGTTACTTTATAGCTTCAGATTTGGTGAAAGATAAACCAACATTATTCCTAAATATATATGGCCCTTGTATACGGCAACAGGATTTTATATTAGAAATATATAACATTCTGTTTAAGTTCCTTGATAATATATATATATTTTAGGCGGTGAATGGAATGCAGTCATAAGTCCTAACCTGGATCGTACAAGTACCCCCCTCTCTCAAAACCTACAAGCATCTACGGCTATAAATGAATTAATGATGGATTTTTGTTTGATAGACCCCATATCGTTTGATGAGGGACAAGGGGGGAGAAATAACATATATACATATTACTCCAAATGCCATAACACCTGGTCAAGGATTGACTTTTTCCTTATCTCTGAAGTACTAACAAAAGGAGAGATCACATTCCACTCAGATCCCAGGTCTTTGTCAGATCACTCCAAAATCACTCTAAAAATTGATATGGCCAAACTTTGCACTTTGAACAACCAGACCAGGAGCCATTGGACTTTAAATAATTAAATAAAAAGCAAAATCTCCCACTCCACAAGTTGACGCTGTAATTCCGTGAGTAAAAAATCAAGTAAACTAAAGAGAAAAAACAGAATACAGCAAAAGTAAGGATAAAATTCCAAAATTTAATTCCAATGGTTGTGCACAAATTGATGAGCGCTTTCACTATAATAGCTTCTTCAGATCCTTCTACAAAAAATCCCCACAAACCGGTTCTTCATATAAAGAACCCAATCAACCAATAAATAAAAGATCAAAAAAAAATTTAAAAGGCTCATCTACACTTAGTCATTAAAAAATAAAAATATACACAAGCATGTAAAAACATATATGAATAAAAAGTGCTCATATAACATACACTTAAATGCATCATGTTAAAAACATTGAAGATGTGTGTGAACAAGTACATCTTGATACGTATGGTCATTAGTATACCTATACATGACAAAATGTGAATCAACACTGAAACTAAACTACAGGTGTATGTGGATAACTACTAAATTATCTCACATTCCTGCATTGTTTCAACATGGGTTTAATTGAAGCTCTATCATTCAAACCATGCCCCCTATCTGCTTTCAGTGTAATGATCCAGTCAGTCTCCTTAGCCTCTGTAAAGTTCATAATGTCACCACCCCTCTTATTGGCAATAAAAATCACCAATATCCGAAACAAAAAAATATGATCCTCATGGTTGGTGATTATATGCCTCGCTAAAGCATTATGTGGGGTGCTCTTCCTCATGTGGTAGATATGTTCTCTCATTCTGTCTCGTAACGGACGGTTAGTTTTACCAACATAGAAGCATGAACATGCCTGGCAGATAGCTAAATAAACCACATTAGATGTCATGCAATCTGCATCCACCCTGGTGGAGAAGGTGACATGTTGGTCTGGATGGAAGAACTCTTCACTACTATCTGTATAGGAGCAAAAATTACAATGACCACAGGGTTTAGTACACCCAATATTCATCACAGTCCTATCAAATCTTGGATAGCATAACAATTGCTTCAGATTACTCCTATTTCTGAACAAAAAACCCGTTGTCTCCCCCACAATGTGTTTCAAATCATCGTCAACAAGGAGGATATCCCAGTGTTTACCAATGATCTCCCTCAGCTCGGGCAGATCAGAAGTAAAACAAGTGGAAAACTTGATGGGTTTATAGACCATGAAATCTCCAGTAACTTCATACTGGCTTCTAGGACCAAAGTATGGTAAACCCAGTGTAGTGCGAAGCGTATGTGCTTCCTCCAAATAAGAGGTGATCTCGCCATCATTATAGCCCCAACTCAATAATCTGTTTCTGAGGCTTTCTAACTCTAAAGTAAAACCACTATCAGTGGGATTTAATCTAGAGGCTCTAATGGCCTGTCCTTTCATGATATTCTTAAAGACAAATGGTGGATGCATACTCGACCTTAATAGTAAGGAGTTACAATAACATGCCTTACGATGAACTCCCGTATTAATCAAATTGCCCGTTAATCTCTCAATATATAAATCAAGGAAATCAATTCTGCGTGTTGAGTGATTCATGGTAAAAGTAAGGAATGTAGTTAAACTATTCATAATTGATAACATTGATTCCAACTATGTTGATGTACCATTCCAAAGGACAAAAAGGTCATCAACAAACCTTCTATAGAACACCACATGTTCACAAAATAATTCATTCTTAAATAAAACATGTTCTTCCCAATAAGCAAGAAACATGTTGGCGTAGCTATTGGTACAAGGTGTGCTCATAGCTACGCCATCCCGTTGTCTATAAATCTGGTCCTGGAACATGAAAGAGCTATTCTCTAAGACAAGTTCCAAAAAATGAACTATAAGATCTATCAGCACTGTCGTATAATTACTATGCGCTTTCAAATTGTGTGATACATAATCAAGCCCTATATCATTGGGAATCACAGTAAACAAGGATTGGACATCAAAGGTGACAAAAGTGCAGTCACATACCATCCCTTGGTGTCCAATACATTCATATAAATCAATCTGAAACTGCTTCGAATCCTTTAAAACTATAACATTGTCATTCAACACACATCTAAGATGTTTCTCTACAAAGACTGATAAATGTTCAGTGGCCCAACCACGGCCAGACACTATCGGTCTCATAGGTGGGTTTTCTGCATCTTTATGTACCTTAGGGAGCCCTTGTATAATTGGTATAACCGGTGCACAAATCATAAGGTATTCATATAACTCCTTATCTATCAAATTGCTCCTAAATATGTCATGGAGTGTGTTACTAATATATTTAATAACAGGGTGTACCTTATCAATAGAAGTAAGCTCATAAAACCTGTCCTGTAACATTAAAGTCATGGCCTCTGTATAAAAGGACATATCCAGGACCACAACTTTACCACCTTTGTCAGCCGGTCTAATAATGATGGTGGGGTCATTCTGTAACTTTCTTAAACACTGACATTCCTGGAAAGTCAGATTATCTCGTCATCTCTGTCTGTTTGATCTCAAATCAGTATTATAATAACTGTACAATTCATCTTCAGTTAATTTAAAAAATGCTTCAACCAGGGGGTGATGTACAGGTACATAATCACTCAAGGTCTTAAAGACAAACTTCCTGGTTTGAGAAGATTCTCTTTGAGAATTATTATAGATAAATTTAAGCATTATATTCCTGCAAAATAACTTCAGGTCTACAATTGTATCAGTTAATCTACGCTGGCTGTTTGGAATTAAATTCAAGCCCCTATTCAAAAGACTAATATCATCATTAGTTAAATTGACATGGGACAAGTTATGAACTAGTGCTTGTTGTTCCACATTTTCTTTAAAGTCTGATGAGGTATAAAATCCTCTGATAATTTCCTCCTCTGTCTGCCTCGACTCATGGAGCGTGGTCTGTGGGGACCCTTCACCATGCGTATGGGCAGAGGAAAAATTAGATCCAAACTTGTGTGCTTACTAGATCCAGTCAAAGAGGTTGTTTTCTTAGGTCTAACCACAACCTCTGATCCTCCCTTTGTAGTTGCAGGTCCGTTCTTAATTCCATGTACTTCAGGGTATAAATTGCTCTCCAAACATGCACTAGGATGGACAATGTGTATAACATCAAGAGAGTCCTTACAGCTATCTGTGTTAGTCCTAGTAGCAGGTGATGTCCCCTTCACAATGCATGTAGCATCACTTATGGTGTCGCCATTAGTACAACCTCGATCAGAGTCAACCTCCAGAGGAGCAATGTCATTATGCCCACTGGCACTATTCAGTCCATTACTCATACTTGTATCATTCAGTACCTTGTCACACTCAAGATTCTTACTGTGGTTGGAGTGCATATGCCCACCAGCATTCTTAGAACCCACAACAACTCGTGGGTCCCTATTCATATGAGTGAAAGGAGGAAGCATGTCGGGATCTTGTCCTAACCTGGGCCATAAGAATACATTGCCCAGTTTAAAATCATTAAGATCCCTGGTGGCTTTGTGTCATTTCTGTTGTAATAGCTTCCTCTCATAAGCTAAAACGCAGTCCAATAAATTGCTAAAACGCAGTCCAATAAATTCTATTGTACGGCTGTCTCAGATGATGTCATTGAGCCGACTATAGACTCTGAAAAACTACACGCCACTTTGGATGGTATGGAGAAAGACTTTATGAAGCTCAAACGACTTCAAACACAACGGATACATTTTCAGTTTTGCCTCGAGCAGCACATCATTCCATGAGGCTTGAGGGTTTTTACCATGCCAAATCAAGGCACCTACTCGCGCAATAGCAGCGCCTTAACATTGAGGTGAGTCGTAAGTACCTCCAATTGTTAATTGACTTTTTTCTCCCTGAGGAAACTAAGTTAATGGAGAGTATTAAAATTAAACAACAGGAATTATTTAGTAGTTTTACGGACAGTGTGGTTACACCGCTATTCGAGAATTTATTGTACTGTAGTCTTTTGAATAGGGGCTTGAATTTAATTCCTAACAGCCAGAGTAGATTAACTGAGACAATTGTAGACCTGAAGTTATTTTGCAGGAATATAATGCTTAAATTTATCTATAATAATTCTCAAAGAGAATCTTCTCAAACCAGGAAGTTTGTCTTTAAGACCTTGAGTGATTATGTACCTGTACATCACCCCCTGGTTGAAGCATTTTTTAAATTAACTGAAGATGAATTGTACAGTTATTATAATACTGATTTGAGATCAAACAGACAGAGACGACGAGATAATCTGACTTTCCAGGAATGTCAGTGTTTAAGAAAGTTACAGAATGACCCCACCATCATTATTAGACCGGCTGACAAAGGTGGTAAAGTTGTGGTCCTGAATATGTCCTTTTATACAGAGGCCATGACTTTATTGTTACAGGACAGGTTTTATGAGCTTACTTCTATTGATAAGGTACACCCTGTTATTAAATATATTAGTAACACACTCCATGACATATTTAGGAGCAATTTGATAGATAAGGAGTTATATGAATACCTTATGATTTGTGCACCGGTTATACCAATTATACAAGGGCTCCCTAAGGTACATAAAGATGCAGAAAACCCACCTATGAGACCGATAGGGTCTGGCCGAGGTTGGGCCACTGAACATTTAACAGTCTTTGTAGAGAAACATCTTAGATGTGTGTTGAATGACAATGTTATAGTTTTAAAGGATTTGAAGCAGTTTCTGATTGATTTATATGAATGTATTGGACACCAAGGGATGGTATGTGACTGCACTTTTGTCACCTTTGATGTCCAATCCTTGTTTACTGTGATTCCCAATGATATAGGGCTTGATTATGTATCACACAATTTGAAAGCGCATAGTAATTATACGACAGTGCTGATAGATCTTATAGTTCATTTTTTGGAACTTGTCTTAGAGAATAGCTCTTTCATGTTCCAGGACCAGATTTATAGACAACGGGATGGCGTAGCTATGGGCACACCTTGTGCCAATAGCTACGCCAACATGTTTCTTGCTTATTGGGAAGAACATGTTTTATTTAAGAATGAATTATTTTGTGAACATGTGGTGTTCTATAGAAGGTTTGTTGATGACCTTTTTGTCCTTTGGAATGGTACATCAACACAGTTGGAATCAATGTTATCAATTATGAATAGTTTAACTACATTCCTTACTTTTACCATGAATCACTCAACACACAGAATTGATTTCCTTGATTTATATATTGAGAGATTAACGGGCAATTTGATTAATACGGGAGTTCATCGTAAGGCATGTCATTGTAACTCCTTACTATTAAGGTCGAGTATGCATCCACCATTTGTCTTTAAGAATATCATGAAAGGACAGGCCATTAGAGCCTCTAGATTAAATCCCACTGATAGTGGTTTTACTTTAGAGTTAGAAAGCCTCAGAAACAGATTATTGAGGCGGGGCTATAATGATGGCAAGATCACCTCTTATTTGGAGGAAGCACATACGCTTCGCACTACCCTGGGTTTACCATACTTTGGTCCTAGAAGCCAGTATGAAGTTACTGGAGATTTCATGGTCCATAAACCCATCAAGTTCTCCACTTGTTTTACTTCTGATCTGCCCGAGATGAGGGAGATCATTGGTAAACACTGGGATATCCTCCTTGTTGACGATGATTTGAAACACATTGTGGGGGAGGCACCGGGTTTTTTGTTCAGGAATAGGAGTAATCTGAAGTGATTGTTATGCTATCCTAGATTTGATAGGACTGTGACGAATATTGGGTGTACTAAACCCTGTGTTCATTGTAATTTTTGCTCCTATATAGATAGTAGTGAGGAGTTCTTCCATCCAGACCAACATGTTACCTTCTCCACCAGGGTGGATGCAGATTGCATGACATCTAATGTGGTTTATTTAGCTATCTGACAGGCATGTTCATGCTTCTATGTTGGTAAAACTAACCGTCCGTTATGAGACAGAATGAGAGAACATATCTACCACATGAGGAAGGGCACCCCACATAATGCTTTAGCGAGGTGTGTACTCACCAACCATGAGGATCATATTTTTTTGTTTCGGGTATTGGAGATTGTTATTGCCAATACGAGGGGTGGTGACATTATGAACTTTACAGAGGCTAAGGAGACTGACTGGATCATTACACTGAAAGAAGATAGGGAGCATGGGTTGAATGATAGAGCTTCAATTAAACCCAAGTTGAAACAATGCAGGAATGTGAGATAATTTAGTAGTTATCCACATACACCTGTAGTTTAGTTTCAGTGTTGATTCACATTTTGTCATGTATAGGTATACTAATGACCATACGTATCAAGATGTACTTGCTCACACACATCTTCAATGTTTTTAACATGATGCATTTAAGTGTATGTTATATGAGCACTTTTTATTCATACATGTTTTTACATGCTTGTGTATATTTTTATTTTTTAATGACTAAGTGTAGATGAGCCCTTTAAATTTTTTTTTGATCTTTTATTAATTGGTTGATTGGGTTCTTTATATGAAGAACAGGTTTGTGGGGATTTTTTGTAGAAGGATCCGAAGAAGCTATTATAGTGAAAGCGCTCATCCGTTTGTGCACAACCATTGGAATTAAATTTTGGAATTTTATCCTTACTTTCGCTGTATTCCGTTTTTTCTCTTTAGTGGACTTTAAATAATAACCTACTTACCAAATCTGAAGTAAAGCAAGAAATATCAGATATCTTGACTGAACTAGGTAGTAATATAGACGATACAAGTATCCCATTTGATGTCCAGTGGGCTGTGTGCAAGGCCACACTAAGGGGAGTCCTCATTCAAAAGGCAGCCTATTTTAAAAGAATAAATAAAGAAAAAGAAAATAATTTGATGGCTGAACTTAAAAAACTTGAAAATACCCAACTGAATAACCAGAATCCCGTTACAGAAAAAAAAATCCAAAACATACAAAGACAACTTATAGAACTATGCCAACACAACTATTCTATACATGAACTAAGAAAATTTGCAAAATATTCAGAATGGTCACAACTCCCTTCTAGAATATTAGCAAGAATAATCAACAACAGACAGGACTCAATTAAGATAGTACTCATTAATTATCAGGATATGATATATAGGTCAGACCCCCAAATATCAGATGTCTTCTATCAAATTTATTCAGAACTATACAATATGGATCCCAAACAACCCTCAGACGATGAAATTGAGGCCTTTCACAGGAAAATCACCTTTCCCAAATTAACAGAAAGTCAGATAGATAGTATCAATGCCCCCCTCAATGAACAGGAAATAAATGACGCCATAGCAAATCTAAAACCAGGAAAGGTACCTGGTCCAGATGGTTATACTTCTGAATTCTATAAGGCATTTAACCATAGGTTGACCCCTATTCTTCTAAAACTATATAACTGTATTAAACTAAATGGTATCATTGGCTACTATGTAAATAGTTCCAAAACAATTCTCTTGCCAAAAAATAGCTTAGATAAGACCAACCCACAAAACTTTAGGCCAATATCAATAATGAATATAGATATTAAAGTTATATCCCTCATACTGGCATGTAGACTCCAAAAAGTGTTGACCTCCATAATATCTCCAGAATAAGCCAGATTTATGGCAAAGAGGCAAACATGTGATAACACTTTAACTTTGGATGCTATGATGCACCTATTCAAGAATGACAAAACACTGAGATACTGCCTAACCATAAATGCTTCTAAAGCATTTGATAGGGTAAATTGGAACTTCTTATTTAGGGTTATGGGTAAATTTAGCATTCCTGATTCTTTTATTAACCTAATTAAAACCCTTTACAATAATTCAATCACATATCTATATATAAACAAAGTTCCATTAAAACCTGTCAGACTAAAAAATGGAACAAGACAGGGTTACCCCTTATCACCCTACCTTTTCAACCTCTATATAGAATCCCTGTTTTTATACATTTCCCAAGTCACATTTCACCCCATCCCCAAACTCCTGAACACCAAAATCTACTACTTGGCATTTGCAGATGATTTGAACATTTATTTTGAACAACCATACTCTGATTTAAACAAATTAACGAATACCATTGAAAAATTCTCAGTAGTTTCCAATTACAAAATTAACATGGACACATCTCACATATTCCCTATAAATCCCACTTATCATAAAGAATTTATTTTTATAGAAGCACCCTTCAAAATAGTATATTCACTTAAATACCTAGGGATCCAATTTGAACATAATTATGTTTCCATGCTCCAAAATAACCTCAAAAAAGTATGGTTAAATATTCTGCAAGATTTACACAGATGGCAACATTTGAAACTACCCCTATTATCCAGAGCATCAATCATTAAGATGAACATTTTACCTAAATTTCTGAACCAACTCAACACCTCATACCTAACAGTTCCAAAAAACTTCTTTCAAACAATACACAAAGAACTGGCAAAATTCATATTGTCTCCCAAATCGGTCAGGATAAGTTACCAAAAATTAATATACCCTAAGGAAAAAGGTGGTCTGAACCTACCAGATTTTCACTTGTATTACCAGATCATATGTGCTATCAGGATTATTCAAATTTCTCAATATTCCTACTTGAAACATGCTTGGTCTCCTTGTTGGGTAAGATTATAGCATGAGCACCTAGTCAGTAATAACTTAAACCTGAAAGCTTTACCTTTTTTAAATGAAGCTAACTTAAGAAACTCTAAAATAAATAACATTCTAAAACAAAGAGTAAAGACTTTCCAGGATTTAATTAAGTCCCTGAACCTAGATAAAACACTTCCTCTCCTCTAACCTCTGCACCTTAATCCCAACATGAGAATAAATAACACCATGCTCAACCTTTCGGACTATCCCCTTATTAAAGATCTCATGATATGGGATATTCAAAAGCATGTGGGTAAGCAGATACATGAATTGAGAAAAGAACTAAAGCTGGGGTTTAAATATACTATTATACTATGGCAGATTAGGGAATTTATAGCACCAATAATCAGGAATACCCCTATCATTGAAAGAGAAAGGACCTATAGAGCAAGTGACTTAAACCTTAGCACGGATATAAATAGGATGTGCTGGAGGGATAGATTTATCACCCAGAGACTCCCCATGCTGTGGAATAAAATCCCGGTCCATGTGAGGCAGAGCACCTCGCTGGCTCTGTTCAAGAGAAATCTTGACTGGTGGATGGGAGATCGTAGGTTTACCCCGGGAATCATCTCTGTGTCACTGCTGGACAGAGGCACAACAAACTAATGGGCACATTATTTCTAACATAAGGGGTGGTGTAAGCCACATAACTTTGGGCTAGGCTTATAAATGCCTTAGGGCAGATAGCCTAGTATAAACCTATGAACCTATGAACCTATGAACTAGAGCTGGAGCTATTATAAACAGTCTAAGCAGCCAAAAAAATATGATATCAAATACTTATAAAATTGTGGCTACTAGATATCAGGACAAGATATTACTCTCAAAATATTGGGACCAAATGGTACCCAATTTTACTCAAGACCAGAAGCTCAGGGCAATTAAGTCCACCATCTAATCAACCCCTTTTAAAAAAACTCCTATACACTCAGTTAATTTTAAATAACAATTCATATTTTACCCCCAATATCTTAAACAGATTCAACCCAAATGTCACCCCAGCATGCTCTTGTTGTTCGTTTCCACAAGCAGACCTAATACATGTACTTTGGTTTTGTAAACACACTCATAAACTTTGGTGCTATCTAAAAGTTCGCCTTGAAAAAATGGGCTACCAGGAATCAACCTTATCCTGGGAACTAGCATTGCTTCATATCACTGACTTGAAAATTCCCAAACTAAACTACCATGCACTTATCAGTCTATGCTTATTAGTTAAATTCTATATAACCAAAAACTGGTTAGATGGCACCCAGTTATCCTGGAATGGTTTGAAGAATGTAGCAATTAAACTTATATCCTCACACATACTTTTTATTGGCAACATAAATAAACAAATGTACTACCAGAAATACTGGAAACTCCTTTTTGGCACCATTTTAATGGACTAGCTTATAGGTAAAAGGAATAACCTGTTTATAAGCCACAAAAGTGTATTTATAACTTCACCAGCTTAGACACGAGCTCCAATCTCCCATTTTTCTCTTCACAAGTTAGACACCTATCTTGCAATACATCTGAATGATTTTCTTTATGGAACTGATAATAGCGGTATGTATGATCTTATCCACTCATTTTCTTTTTGTTGTTACATATTTTTGTAAATATGTATATATGTTCTAGCTGTTATTATGAGAATTACATGGTTCATATGATTATTAAGGAAGATGTTTATGTATTATCATTTTTAATATGTACTAAACAGTTACTGTCTGATAGTCTCGGTTTGAAAATAATAAAATGCTATTTGATAATAAAAAAAAAGTTAAGTGTGAGTATGGTGCTTACACGTGGAAGTACAGAAGGACTTACCAGAATGCAGTAAACACTTTTTAATTTGCTATTTACATTTCTTGTAGTGGGCTTAGGCTTTTATGTAGTTATTGTCAAAGTGCAAGTTTCATTTATTGTTCATTTTGATAGCTTTGCATTTGTTGCATCATCAGCTGCAAATGTTATATATAACGGGAAAGGTGTATATGAGAAACTAATAGAAAAAAAATTACAGGGCTAAGAAATGTTTTGCCATATATTAAAACATTTCTTAACACTTTAGTTTCCTACTAACCATTTTCTGAAGTGCAATGAAAACACTTGTAGCAGTTTACCTTTCTGTGCATTCAGAGTTCATCTCAATGGTATATGCAAGAATGCTAAAGCTAATCCAAATGGAAAGCAATGCATATTTTTTAAACCGTCTGTATAGAAATCCGGAACTTAAGACCAGAGTTAAAGTCTGACTGGTTTGAACATTCTGAGTATTACTACAAAATCCCCCAAACAATTTTAACTAAATCACTTTTACTATACCATTGCTGCTCCAATAAATTAATTCTGATATTGCAGTAATACTGCAATGAAGGATTAATGGATATTTAGTATTAGAGAGACATAATCCGTAATATCTACATATATCACTGAGCTAATGGCAAACATTAATTCTTACTCCAGTGCCCTGGCCAAATGGCACTACTATATACAGTAATACTTAAGTCAGTATTTCCATCCATTACACTATAACACTGCAGTTGACATTTTATGAATTAAGATCACTACAGGGTTATTGCATTAAACTACTGATTATAAGTCATAGTTTTTTATAAATATATATATATATATATATATATATATATATATATATATATATATATACACACACACACACACACACACACACACACACACACACACACACACACACACACACACACACGTATATATAT